>NW_005197945.1:0-1581 GCF_000372725.1 Emiliania huxleyi CCMP1516 | reverse complement strand
CGATGATTGTGCCTCAAGTCAGCCTCCGGAGGCTATCGTGGGGTCGAGCCGGCAGTAGCCGTGACATGTGGTTCCACCACCCCTCGTATGCTTTGCCTCTGACCGCCACCGTTCCCAGGCTGCCAAATGGGATGGAAAGGAAGGCTCGGCGAGCGTATAGAAGCGTGCTCGACCTCGTCGTGGCAACCTGCACGGCAGCGCTGGTAGGCGCGATGAGCGTCGTGCCACCTGACCCGAGACGGGTCGCAGGCGTCGTACCGAGCGCGTCGAGACCGTGTCCTGATGTGATATGCACGGGTGAGTCACGTCGGCGTCAAAGGAGCGACGTGCGACCTGTCAGAGCTTGATCTCCGATCTCAGCGGCGTCGAGTCGTCTCCGGCGCGCGACAAAGGTACATCCCCAGGACGCGCAGAGGCAGCTGCGACCCCGGACAGTGCTCTGCAGGTCTCCTTGCGGTGTGTACAACTCGCCGAGGTTCTCGAGGTGTATATCCTTTAGGATGTGTGGCAGGCAGTTTGGCTGAGTGTCCTGTCTTGTGGTTCTGTGTGTCGCTCCTGTGTGACCGTCATCGCCCGTCTAGCGTCCACCCATACCGCGTTGGTGTCCCAGTCGATGGTCGGACTGTGTTTCGCCTTCCCATCAATCAATCAATCCTTTGGCCGCGTTGGGCAGCGAGGAGACGCGTAGTGCGTGCGGGCTTCTTGTACGAGCCTGGAAGCTGTTCTTCACCGGCGCGCCTACCTTGAGCACTTGACTCTTGAGCACTTGATAGGGTCGATTCCGCATGGTACGGGACCCCTCGATCGTCTCGCCCTCCCTCACTGGTGTGCTCATTGGGGGGGGCATAACAAACACGGTACAGGATCGAGGTGCACGCTGCCTTGAGCACTTGAGCACTTGATAGGGTCGATTCCGCATGGTACGGGACCCCTCGATCGTCTCGCCCTCCCTCACTGGTGTGTTCATTGGGGGGGGGCATAACAAACACGGTACAGGATCGAGGTGCACGCTACTGAAGCAGTATCGTCCCCCCTCTCCCCGACGGCGATGGCGGTGTGACCGATCGAGCAACAAGAGGGAGCTTGTTCACAGCAGGATCCGGGTTGGACTGGCGCACTACCTCACTGGGCCTGAGACCGCCGTACGCTTCCCGTCACCGTCTCGGGTTTGTGCGGGATCGAACCACTCCGGGATGGGCAAGCCCATACCATCGTTCTGAGAGTTGTGCCTTTCCTTCACCTGCAGGAGACAGCAGAGGGTGTGTGTGCGCCGGAAGGCGCGGCGTGCGGGACCGCCCAGGTCGAGACTCGCGGGGGTGGCCGTCCGGAGGCTGGCGGCGCCGCGGGGGTGGCCGAGGAAGAGGGCGAGGAAGAGGGCGAGGAAGAGGCGCCTGCCCGAGCGGGGAGGCGTGTGCCAACGCTCTTGCCGCTGCCGTGGAGGCCCTCCGCGTCGCGTGAAGTCCATGGACAGCTCAGGGAGATACCGGGAGATACGAGATACGAGATACGCGGACAGATACGGGGAGATACGGGGAGATAGCGCAAAAGAACCGGGCAGAACCGGGCTTTAAGTATCTCGCG
>NW_005197946.1:0-1581 GCF_000372725.1 Emiliania huxleyi CCMP1516 | reverse complement strand
CCAATAGTGCTCCTGCTACCCATCATGATCCTCTTCATTCCCGCTCCCGTGTGCATCATGACGCAGACGGCGGCGCGGATCGAGAGGGAGGTCCAGCGCGTGGACGCAGTCTGTCGGGCGCAGGAGATGCGCGGCGTCACGTTCCGGGCTGAGAAAGTGGCCACTGGCGTCACCGTTGGCCGCCGCCGCCAGCACGTCAACAACGACTTTGGCCTCGTCGTGCGTCTCACCGCCGGCGGGGCCACCTCACGGGCCTATGGAGCTTCTGCGATGCCATTTGGCGTCCCGACCGGCGGCGCCGCGCCATTTGGGCAAACCATCCCTTCGGTCCAGGCGACCGCCGTAAACGCGAGCGTGCCAGTCGTGCACGCGAGCCCCGTCGCGGTGGCCGCGTCGAGCGCTAGTCCCTCCATTGTGGACCAACTTAACTCGCTCACGTCGCTCTACCAGTCGGGCGCGCTGTCTGCGAGCGAGTTCGAGGCCGCCAAGGCGCGGCTGCTGGACAACGACAAGACGCGGCTCATGAATGCGGGGTTCTGATGCACTCGACCGACCAGCGTGTCCTGCTTCTCGGTGTCGAGCCGCGCGTTGAGACTGCCGCGCGTCCGCCGGCCGGAGAGGTGGGCGTACAGCGAGGCGAGGTCGCCGGCGGCGATGTCGGCGAGCAGCGTGGCGGGCGGGCTCGCGGCGGGTGCCATATCACCGAGTCGAGACGCAGCGGCTACGTCAGAGGACCACAGGCACCAGGGCGGTGTGTGTTATAGTGTATCGCACGGCGCCAGCGGACGGCTCTCTGTCTGGGGCGGGGGCTCGAGAGCGCGTCGGAGGGCGGACCTCCCCTCAAGGCGTACGCCAGACTGCCCAACAGGGCGTCCACACAAAAACACAACGCCTGACCCAAGACGCACAAGCAAGCACAGACAGTCGAAAGTTTAATCACGTGCCTCTGACAGAGCCGCTCTGAGCGCTAAAATGTTCCCTCACCCACTTCACGGCGTCCGCGAAAGACAGGTCGCACCAACCGCATGTAAAGTCGTACAGCTCCGGGATCTCGTGCCCGACGTGCCGCCTCCACTCCATGTTCCACCCCCAAGGCGTCGTGTCGGTGACGCGGATCAGGAGCACGTTCGGGTCCTGCTCGGACAAGTACGGGCATCGGTTGTTGATTGCGCCCGGCTGGATGGCGGTGACAGCGTTCATCACGTCATGCGAGGCGTCCGTGACGACATGATCCACGCACCCCGCCTCGCCAGGAGCTGGCACCACGAGGCCCTGGTAGAACTGGGTGTGCCACGGCTGGAACGGCGTCCACAACCATGGGCCGTAGGGCCAATAGAGCTCAGCGTACATGCGGCAGTCCGCGCTGTACTGAAGAAAGCCTCCTCGCGGGCAGAGCAGACCGGCCGCGGTCTGGTTGCAGCCAGTATAGTTCCATGCGCCGATCAGCCAGGGCGGCATGTCGCAGCGCTCGTCATTCACTGCCGCCAGCGACGCAGCCAATCGTGTCGCTGTGACCCACCGTGAGAAGAAGGCGCCGGCCGTAGAGAGGAGCGCCAGCGTACAGAGAAGGCATGGCGTGCG
>NW_005197947.1:0-1581 GCF_000372725.1 Emiliania huxleyi CCMP1516 | reverse complement strand
TCATCAGCTGTCGCGCTGCGGGTCGACGGCGCCCGCCACCTCGGCCAGCGCGGGGAGCAGCGCCGCCAGCCCGATCCCGAGCCTCCGCGATCGCTGCTGCCCGGCGGCCGTCGAGCGGCTCGACCTAATTAATAGTTGACTACTCATTAACTATTAATTAACTATTCATTAGGCGGCCGTCGAGCGGCTCGACCGGTCGGGGCACGACTGCTGCGCCATCAAGACGGCGAGCGCCGCCGCCTGGCCGCGGAGGAAGAAGAGGCACCAGTCGACGAGGCCGTTGAGCAGAAGCTCGCCCCCGCCCGCGCCACCGTCGCCACCCGCGCCGCCCTCGCCACCGCCGTTTCCGCCGCCATCGCCATCGCCCCCGTCGCCCCCGTCGCCGCCCCCATACACGTGCGAGACCTTCTTCTCGTGCCCGATGATCTACTCGTCCTATTCCAGCTCCGGGAAGAACGGCCCCGGCGAGTACTCCTTCGACAAGCTGGCGAGCTACAACTATCAGGGAGCCTCGTCCCCGGCTCTACCACCGCCGCCGTCGCCGAGCGCTCCGGCCTCGTTCGAGACCTTCTACTCGTGCCCGATCGGCTCCTCGTACAGCAGGTCGGACTTCGAGTCAGCGGTGAGCTACGGCACCAAGAACAGCGACGACTGCTGGTTCGAGCGCATCCCGTCGGACGGGCCGACGAGCAGCGAGCTGGCCATCCGCGCGACGGTGTCGGGCGGGTCGTGCGGCAGCAGCCCGACGACCATCCAGTTCAGGGGTGCCACCGACGCCGCCAAGACCAGCCTGTACAACTACTTTGTGAGCGGGACCCAGTCTGGCTACGTAACAATCGACTCGACGTTGGTCTCTGGCTCCGTCGCGATGAGCGGGCTGCCGGCCAGCTTCTGGACTGGTCAGCCGGAGGATCGCAACCACGGCTGGATCCTGGGAACAACTCCTGGATACAAGTTCGCATCCGGCTACAGTTACAACGGCGCTTATAACTTCTGCAACGGCGCGGCGCTGCAGGGCTCAAACGAGGAGATTGTCGAGCTGTCGTACATTCCGGTGCCTCCGCCCGCCCCGCCGAGCTGCTGGTTCTACCGGCTGCCTCAGACCACCGTCGACTACCCCCGCATTCGTGCGACGGTGTCGGGGGGCGTGTGCGGCTCGGAGACAAACACGATCGAGTTCCGAGACGCGTCGACCACGTCCACGGCGGTGCGCGACTACTTTGTCGACGGGACCTTGAGCCCTGCCTGGCACACCATCACGTCGACGGTGGTCGAGGGCACGGTGACGCGGGTGCCTACTTCCATCTCGATTGCCGACACCAGTGGCTTCTTCTTGACCGCCAACACCAACAACCAGGCTTACGGATACGCGGCGGCACGGTCCTACAATAACTGGCAGTACTGCGACGGCATCACGAGCTTCACGGGCGAGGAGCGGCTCGAGCTCTGCCTCGTCCCGCCGCCGCCACCGGCGCCGCCCCCCTCGCCGCCGCCGCCGCCGCCGCCGCCGCCAATGCCACCCCCCGCGCCACCCTCGCCGCCGGCCCCTCCCGCGCCACCGCCGTCGCCCCCATCACCGCC
>NW_005197948.1:0-1581 GCF_000372725.1 Emiliania huxleyi CCMP1516 | reverse complement strand
CACAGGGGACGGCCAGGTAGTAGACGTCGTCCGCCGCCGCCTCCGCCGCCCGCGTGCCTCCGCCCCGCTCAGCAAAAAATCAGCATTATATCAGGAGGTGCCAAGGCAGCAGCATCTCCATGAGGTGAGCGTCGTGCGTTTTGCCGCCGCGTGCCGCCGCTGCGCCGACTGGCTCCCGGTTCGAATCGTCCTTCGCGGAGCGAACGCGGCGACACGAGCGCACGTCACGCGCGTGTGCGCCTGCGACAAGACGAGACGAGAAGAGAAGGAGAAGTAGACGGTTGATGTTTTTGCTGCCGCGGCCGCGCCGCGAGCTCGCGTCTGTTTTGGCGCCGACGACGCGACGCGCCCCGCTGCGTGAGATGGCGCCGCCGCGGAGTCGGCGCCGCGATCAACCGCGCGCCAGCGGCGAGCGGCGCAGCGCGGCCACCATGCGGCGCGACGTGCCCGCCGAAGAATTCTTTTTTTTGTAGATTGTACGTAAATACCGCTAGAAATACCGCAGAGCGCAGTGACCAGTGTGCACCAGGGGGGCCCAGCCCCCACACCACACGCTCGCTCTGTGAGGCTCATCCTTTATCTCACTTGCATGATTTTTCCGTCTCTCTGCGTCTCTCCAAGCGTCTCTGCTGTCACAGTGCTGAGTGTCAGTGTCGCAGGTGCGTCTCGGATGCGTCTCACATTCGTCTCTTTCGGCCGCGTATCACTCAGTCTCACGGCTGGGCTGAGACGTCACAGTCCTGAGCGAAGTGAGTCGTCTCACTTCCTTCTCTGAGACAGTGCTGAGCCACAATGAGACGCGGCGCAGGGCGGGGTTTGGTCCTGAGAGTGAGTCAGTGAGACGCCACAAGCCGCTGCTTGATGAGTCGTCTCAGGTCCGTTAGAGAGACCATGCTGAGCCCCTGAGCCGCAATTTGGCGATTGAGGAGACTCAACTCAGAGATCGGTGCGAGTTTGTGAGACATTACTGAGACGCATTTGTGACACTGCCCCGGGGGGCGTTGAGACAGGGACGAAACACCCGTGAGACAGGGACGTCTCACCTGTTCGCCCTTCAGTATCTCAAGTCTTTGGCTCGACAATAGACACCGCCGGGCGCTCCGCCCTCTCCAATGCCAAGTGCATGGCGCTCAGTTCAGCCTTCACCGCGTCGAGCATGCCCCGCCTCTCTTCGTGGGCGGCGTGCTCTCGCTCGACGTGCTCTCGAAACGGCTTGACGGCCGCCAGTGAGCGTGTCACCGCGTGCTGCAGCTCAGCTTCCAGGTGAGTTTGCAGCGCCTCGTTCAAGGAACTGCTCAGCTCGTCAACCCGCTGCTGAAGATCGAGTTGCAGCCGATAGCGCTGAAGAGGCAGGACGGCCAAGCCAGTGAGAGCGATCACAAAAGCGGGCATCAGGCCGGTGAGGTCGAGCATGGAGGCCGCCTTGACCGACACGACCCCCGTGAGTCCCGCGGCTCCCGCTTCTAAAAGCAGCGCCTGGGCAAGGCACGTTTGCACGGCCGCGACAGCACGCTCCCCTGCATTCGCCACAGCATCCGATCCAACCGACTCGCGAGCGCTGCTCTGCATCGCAAGCAGCAG
>NW_005197949.1:0-1581 GCF_000372725.1 Emiliania huxleyi CCMP1516 | reverse complement strand
GGCACCACAACGATCTCTCAGGCGTCGCCCCGAAGATGGGAGTTATTTGGAAAGCCGCTGGGGCCAGTATCGCCGACTTTCTGAGGATGCTCCGCCCGCGCCGCCTTGTGGGCCGGGCTACGGGCGAGTCGCGGGCGATGTCGCCAACCTCGGTGCAATCAACGGCGTGGGAGGCGGCATGACGATCACCGGCTGCCACGTGTGCTCCGACGCTTGCGACAACGAGCCGTTGTGTATGTCGTACGAGTGCAGCGCGGTGCAGCTCCTGTGCAACCTCAACACGCAGACCTGGCCCGACGGGTACCCGAGCTCGAACGCGGACTACGAGGACTTCGCCTTCTGCGTCAAGCTTCAGCCGTGCTACGACATGCCTGGCACGTGGACTCGCTCTTCCCTCTCCCCCGGCTGCTACGCTACCACGGACGCCGAGACGTGCTGCCGCTCATCCGACCCGCGCTCCGCTTTCAGTGGCGACGACGCCGATTGCGTCTACCGCTCCCAAGGCGACATGAGCGGCAACCACTGCCAGCCGGCGGGCTGGGCGTCGTCCAACGGCTTTCCGTCGAGCACGTGGGAGGACTGCGCGAGCATCCTCGGCCTGAGCAGCTGCCCGCCACCGGCGTCGCCACCGCCGGCTCCCCCGCCGCCGCCACTGCTCCCTCCGCCGCCGCCTTCTCCAACAGCCCCGTGCTACGACGTGCCTGGCACGTGGACTCGCTCCTTTCTCTCCCCCGGCTGCTACGCTACCACGGAGGCCGAGAGGTGCTGCCGCTCGTCCGACCCGTTCTCCAACAGCCCCGTGCTACGACGTGCCTGGCACGTGGACTCGCTCTTCCCTCTCCCCCGGCTGCTACGCTACCAGGGACGCCGAGACGTGCTGCCGCTCGTCCGACCCGCGCTCTGCTTTCAGTGGCGACGACGCCGATTGCGTCTACCGCTCCCAAGGCAACATGGACGGCAACCACTGCCAGCCGGCGGGCTGGGCGTCGTCCAACGGCTTTCCGTCGAGCACGTGGGAGGACTGCGCGAGCATCCTCGGCCTGAGCAGCTGCCCGCCACCGGCGTCGCCACCCACGCCTGCTTTGGTTCGTCAGGACCCCCATGTTCACTTCGCGCACGGCGGTCGGGCTGACTTCCGGGGCCGCAACGGAGCTTACTACAACTTCTTCTCTTCCCCTCGCCTAGCCGTCAACGTCAAGACTGAGGATGCGACGTTCCGGCTACACGGCGGCAAGCTCATTGTCCATGGCAGCTTCCTCACCGAGGCGCATATCGTCGCTGGCTCCTCAAACCCCGCTCTTCTTTTCCCATTCGCTGAACGACGAGAACTGGGGGTGGAACGTCATCAATGGGACATGCAAAAACCACCACTTCAAGTTCGGAAAGTGGGGGTTCAAGCAGTGTGGTGAGCTCAGAATTGAGATGACCTTCTCCACCGGCACCTTCACCCTCGGCAACTGGACCATTACTGTGCGGGGCAACCACGTTTACGATTGGATCTCGGGACCGAAGCACCGCATTGATGTCAGCTTCAGTGCAAAGGGCGATGCCGCCACGCGATCTCTGCCGCATGGAATCATC
>NW_005197950.1:0-1581 GCF_000372725.1 Emiliania huxleyi CCMP1516 | reverse complement strand
ACGCTGTCGAGTGCGGTCGCCGAGGAGTTAGCCAGCGCGTCGTAGTCGAAGAAGATGTTGCACGGGCAGTCCGCCTCCTCGTTGCTCTGCGTGGTGCCGACCGGGCCGATGTCGGTGCCGCACATCATGGCGCCGTCGCGGGCGAGGCGCGGGTAGAGCTGGAAGCTGTTGGCCGCCTCGGGCACGCAGTACTCCTTGCTGGCGAGGAAGTAGATCTCGCGCACAAAGGCGGGCGTGGCGCACAGCCGGACGTGGTGGTAGTACTCGTTGACCTGCGTGCCCGGCGCGAAGGCGGTGCAGGCACGCTCATACGCCTGCTGCAGCAGCCCCGAGCCGCCGAAGAGCGCTTCTCGCTGCGTCGCGTTGAGGCTGTCCACCCAAAAGCACAAGTCGAGGGCGGCGAGCCAGACGGGGCGGTCCTCGGCGCTCTCGCACGCGCAGCCCCACGCCGGGTCGTACACGGGGAGGCTGAGCGGCCAGGCGGAGCTGGTCTGGAGGGTGTGGAAGAGCGCGTCGGTGTCGTTGAGAAAGGTGGGCGAGCTCGCGAGGCCGCGCTCCAGGTCGTAGTAGGGCGAGCAGACGCAGGCCGGCGGTGGCAGCGGGGGCGGCGAGGGCGGCGGAGGCGAGGGCGGCGGTGCGTTGTGGTGTGCGGGCGGCGAGGGCGGAGGCGGCGAGGGCGGTGGGGACGGCGGCGGCGGGGACGGCGGCGGCGGCGAGGGCGGCGGAGAGGGCGGCGGCGGAGAGGGCGGTGGCGACGGCGGCGGCGGCGACGGCGGGGGAGGGCTCGGCGGCGGGCTTGGCGGAGGCGGCGAGGGCGGCGGCGAGGGCGGCGGCGGGCTCGAAGGCGGCGGCGACGGAGGTGGCGAGGGCGGAGGCGGCGAGGGCGGTGGCGACGGTGGCGGAGGCGAGGGAGGCGGTGGAGAGGGCGGCGGAGTGGGCGGCGGCGGCGAGGGCGGCGGCGAGGGCGGCGGCGGGCTCGGGGGCGGTGGCGGCGAGGGCGGTGGCGACGGTTGGGGCGGCGAGGGAGGCGGTGGCGACGGTGAGGTGGACGGCGGCGGCGGCGAGGGCGAGGCGGACGGCGGCGGCGGCGACGGCGAGGCGGAGGGAGGCGGTGGCGACGGCGAGATCGAGGGAGGCGGCGGCGAGGGCGAGGCGGACGGTGACGGGGGCGACGGTGAGGTGAAGGGAGGCGGCGGCGAGGGCGAGGCGGAGGGAGGCGGCGGCGACGGTGAGGTCGAGGGAGGCGGCGGCGAGGGCGAGGCGGAGGTAGGCGGCGGCGGGGGCGACGCGGACGATGGCGGCGGAGATGGAGAAGGTGGAGGCGGCGATGGCGGTGGCGGCGAGGGCGGCGGGGGCGAGGGCGGGGGTGAGGGCGGCGATGGCGAGGACGGCGGCAGCGAGGGTGGTGGCGGTGAGGGCGGCGGCGGCGAGTGCGGTGGTGGCGACGGCGACAGAGCCTCGCCGCAGGTATGCTCGAGCACTGGACTGAAGTCGAATCCAGATTGATTGTAGGGAAAGCTCGAGAGCCCCTGGAAAGCTTGCAGCTGTGCCACGGTCACCTTCCTGTTCATCTTCGTCTCA
>NW_005197951.1:24161-59854 GCF_000372725.1 Emiliania huxleyi CCMP1516 | reverse complement strand
AAGGGAAGCTGGGGAGGAAGGGGGTCATGGGGGGGGTCCACTCTGAAGACTGCCGACCGCGGGGGGGTTTCTCCCACAGGGTTTTCACCCTCCGCGTGAGGATCGGCGCGGCGAGGGGGTAGGTTCCAATTCGCCGCGCAACATTTCACCCCCACAGGACCTCGCCCACCCCCCCTCATGGTCCCACCTAGCACCCAAACGAGCCTTCGCACCCTCTCCTTGCGTGGTGTCCCCCGCAGGCCCGCTATGTGTCGCCGTCTTCGGGGCACGCAATCCTGTGCAGTCAGGGCAAGTGGGGGCGGGGGGCAGTCCCTTTGACGTATGTATCTCTGGGTTCTGTCTCTAGTCTCGGAGGGGGGCTTGAAGCTAAGAATATTTTATTTTATTTTTTTGGGACGTGGCTGCACCCGTGCAGTAAGCTTGCCGTCGAACTGCGGCTGGCGCCCGCGACGATGCTTCGCCCAGGCCGGGCACGATGGTGCCGCGACGAGCGGCGTCGAGGCGACGGCCATCGATGGGTCCAGAAGACTTGGAGACACTTCTCGACCAAAAAATCAAAAAAATCGAGCACAATTGCGTTACATGGGCATGGCCGGGGTTTCTGCACCGAACGATCTTACTTTCGGTCTATCGAAAGTGTTCATCGATAATTTTCTTTCAGTGGGGCATGCAGGATAATTTTCTTTCAGTGGGGCATCGCAGGCAACGATTACGCCTCTAGCCGTGCTGGGTGGCAGCGGCCACGAAGCCGCCGCCGAGCCCGCATACGACCACGTCGACGGCGAGGCGGAGGCGGACAGAGACGAGCCCACATCGCCACGGTCGCCGCGGAAGCGACGCGCCAACGCAGGCCAGAAGCGAGCTAGCTCTTTCTCATTCTCCGACGACTCGCCTACGTCCTCACGCCCCTCCTCGCGTGGCGCAAAGGCCGGCCGAGCGCGTGGCGGACAGGTGAAGCCAGAGCAGAAGCGGCGGCGGTGTGTGGGGTCCGCCGACCAGTTCGCCTATGGGTGGCAGCCACCGCCGCGTCGGGAGCGGGGTTCTCGCTCCCTCGGCGAGCTGGTGGAGGCGGAAGACGCGGCCGCCTTCGCCCTCATATCCGACGCCCCCTCCCCCGCTGCCGCCGCCGGCGGCGGCGGCTATGCCGAAGGCGGGGCGGCACCGCACGGGCGGCCGGCGGCGGAGAAGTCGGAGCTCGACCTCAAGGCGGACGCCGAGGCGCGCGCTGCCGCCGACTCGCTCCGCGAGGAGGCCGTCGAGGAGCTCGACCTCGAGTGGGACGAGTCGCGCCGCGCGATGCTCAAGATTCTGCAGGAGATGTGCTCGCCTCGCCACCTCTCCTTCTCGCGGCCGTTCCTGTCGCCGAGCGAGGCTGCGGCGGCCTCGCCGCCGCTGCTCACGCTGCTGCACGTGCGCGACCGCTTGCTCGCCGGCGAGCTCGGCGACATCTTCGCCTTTGCGTGCGCGGTCCGGCACGTCTTTGCCTCGTGCTACCTCGCGCACGGAAGCCCTCTCAACGGGGGCGCTGTCGCGAGAAAGTGCGAGCGGCTCGACCTCGTCTTCGAGCAGGCGAACCTCGGCGAACCTCGGCGAACCTCGTCGTCGAACCTCGGCGAACCTCCGAACCTCGTCGAACCTCGGCGAACCTCGGCGAACCTCGGCGAACCTCGGCGAACCTCGGCGAACCTCGGCGGTTGAGCCTCTCTCCTCGAGCAGGTCGTGCTGACGCTGCCAAGGCAGGTTCGCGCCCGCGCCTCCGCCGTCGACGCGGACTGCATCGTGCTCGGGCTGCCGCCGCCTGCGCACTCGGACGGAGGCGGCGGCGACGAGGACGGCTGCGATGCGGAGGGGAGACGCCGCTCCTCGCGCGCTCGCATCGAGACGCAGCCGCCGAACACCCTCGCGCTTGTCGAGGCGGAAAAGGCGCGAGAGTCGCCGGGAGCCGGGAGTCGCCAAGGTTTGACCAAGAGTCGCTGAGATGGTTGCACTTGGCGCAAGGCGCGGCAGCGCGCGGCGGCCGACGCGGAGCGGCGCGCGTGTGCGCCGAGCCGGCATGCGCGCCGCCTGGCGGAGCACGTTGCCGTCCGCCAATCGCTCGACCGCCGGCCGGCGAATCACGCGAGGCCCCCCGTCTTCACCGGGGCGACACGTCCAGGACACGTCCAGTGTCTGTCCGTGACCCGTCCAGCACCCGTCCCTACAGGTGCGCTCGTCCGCCGATTGCGTCGCCGCCGGCCAGTTCCTTGCCTCGTTTGGCGACCACCTCGGCTTGCCGCCCTTCTGTTTGCCTGAGCTCGAGGTGCGCGAGATTCGCCGAGATTCGCCCGAGTTTCGCACGAGATTCGCACGAGATTCGCACGAGATCGAGGCTGGTCTCGTTCCCCCCTCGGACTGGTCTCGCCCGCCGCGTCGCGTCCATTCATTCGTCGAGAGCAATGTTCGCCCCTGCAGGTCGGCCTCGCATGCCTGCCGCGCGTCTCTGCGTACCTGCTGCACGCGTGTGCCGCCCTCCTCCGCCTAGCGCGGCTGCCGCTCTCGCACAGCGTCGACGGCGAGATCGAGCCGAGATCGAGCCGAGATCGAGCCGAGATCGAGTTGATCTCGAGAGAGGGCGCAGGTTGACCTACCCACTTGGCGGCGCGTTCCCCAGGCTCGCGCGCGGCGTCGGTCGAGGAGGTGCTGGCGGGCGCACTCTGCTACTGGGACGGGCAGATGGCACTCGCACGGCGACTCGACGAGTCGGACGAGGCCATCCCGGAGCAGCTCGAGCCGTACCTCGAGGGGGGGGAGCTGCAGGCGAGATCCGCCGAGAGCCTCCGAGATCCGCCGAGATGAGCTCGAGGATGGCTCGTGGACTCCCTGCCGACAACGAGCCCACCTCGAGCAACGAGCCAACCTCGAGCTGCAGGCCATCGTCAGCTCGCTCGGGGACGTACGCGAGGCGGCGCGGACGCTGCGGCGGCGCGAGGGGCGGCGCGGGTTGGCCGAGGCGGGAAGGCACCGTCCGTGAACCTTGTCGGTATCTGCCCCGTAGGCGCGAGGGGCAGAGCGGGCTCGCCGGTCTGCCGCCGGCGATGCGCGGCGCGCTGCTGCGGACCGCTCTCTGCCGCGCGCGGCGATGAGGTAGCCCCGAGCTTTCTCTGGAGCCTTGCTGCAGGCGCGCTGCTACACGCCCTCTGCCACGCGGCGCTGCTCGAGCAGCGCTCCATCGTCTCCGAGGCGGCGAGGCAGGAGGGCGCGAGTGCGGCGGCGCAGGGCGGGGGCCGCGCGCGCTTTCTCGGCCGCGACGCGGCGGGCGCGCACTATTTCCACTTTTCTCCTCTCGAGGAGCGCGTCTACCGGCTGGTGCCCGATCCGCGGGGCGAGGTGCGAGATCAGCCGCGATGACCGAGATCGCCCGAGATCGGCTGTGCGGGGATGCGGATCGAGAGCTGCTACGGGGAGACGGCGCGTCCAAGACACGTCCGCGGCACGCCCACGGCGCGCGGCGCAGGCGTCGGTGCTCGAGCGCGCGGCGGTCACCGAGGGGGAGCACATCGAGGTGGAGGTGGAGGAGGGAGGCGCCGTCCGCGGGGGAGGGGCCTCGTCGGACACGCGACACGTCCATGACATGTCCGAGACACGTCCACAGGCGCCGTCGAGTGGCGGAGGGCCCTCGTCTCGCGCGTGCTCTCCGGCGGCCGAGGGCGCTTCGTCGCAATCGTGTACCACGCCGACGGAAAGACGCTCGACGAAGAGTTTGTCGAGGCCGTGAGACATGCGCCCAGTCTCGGTCCCGGCTGGGGTCCCCTCGGGGCATCTCGGCTCGTCTCGGATAGGTGTTCAGCGAGCGCCAGTGCGGCAAGGAGTGGCGGCTGCCTCCTAAGGGGCGCGGCAAGGCGGCGGCTCAAAAGGGCGGCGCGGGCGGCGGCGCCAAGGCCAAGGCCGCCCCCCCGCCTCCAAAGCCTCCGCCCCCAGCCGGCCGACGATCGGCGCGGGGGGAGGCGGCGGCGGCGGCGGCGGCGGAGGTTGTGGCGGCGGCGGAGGCGGCGGCGGCGGAGGCAGCGGCGGCGGAGGCGGCGGCAGAGACGGCGGCGGCGGCGGCGGACGCCTCGGGCGATGGGGTGACTTTGCAGGCTCCGCCGGCTGCTTCGGCCGCCGGCCCTTCCTTCTCGCTGGTGGACGTGCCGGCGCTGCTCGCTCGGATCGGGAAGCCCCCCGAGGGGAAGGCGGGCAGAGGGCGCGGCAAGGCGGCGCCCGGGCGCGACAAGCGCGACGACGCGCTCTACCTCGCACTCGAGCCGGTCGCGGCGGCGCAGGAGGAGGCGGCGGCCGCTAGATGCCGGAGAGACACCTCGTTGGAGCACTCAGCCACCACCCGTGTCATTCCAGCCGGCGCTCGAGAGGGGGCGCACCATTCCGCCGCCAGCGGCGCTAGTGACTGTACTCGGTAGCCCCCCCTGTCCCTTCACGCGAGGTGCAGGCATGCGCCCTGCACGATCTCTGGTCTCCGCCGCCGGAAGGTCCGTGTGCTGCTGCTGTAGGCTGCGGCTGCCGCGCAGCGGTCCTGGTCGGGCGCGGCGCAGCGGCTCAAGAAGGAGGAGGAGGGAGGGGCGGACAGTGGCGCGGTCGTGCAGCTGGGGAGCGCGCGCGAGGTCGACACCTTCGAGAGGCGCATGGTCGCTTGGCTCGAGGGGGCGCGCGACCGGGCGGAGGCCATGGACAGCGAGGCGGCGGGCGAGTCGGCGAGCGCGGATGGCGCTGGTGTCGGCGCGAAGATCGCCGAGGCGGCGGCGACGAGGATCAGCGGCTGCGGCGGCGATGCGAGCCGAGAGAGCGAGCTCGACGCCGCGCTTTGATCCGACGAGAGACACAGTGGCGCGGCGCCGCCGGCTCTGGCAGCTGGTAGGAGGGAGAGCAGAGAGAGCAGGAGGACGGGGCAGGAGGACGGGGCAAGCGACGCAGCCGGCGGGGGAAGCGAAGGGCGTCTCCTATCTCTCTGCGCCCCTCCACCCCCCACCTGTGGCCCGGGACGGTCTGGTGCGAAATGGAGAGCCCGTCGGAAAAAAAACCCACGCCGCAGGGAAACGAAAAGGGCAAAGAGCGCGCCTTACTCACCCACCACCTCGCGAGGACACCTCTCGAGCATCCGGCGCATCGCGCTCCACGCCACGTCGCGCCGCAGCGCCTCTGCGGGCACCGGCTCGCCCTCCGCCTCGGGGTGCGCCTCTCGCCACGCCGCCTCCTTGCGCTCCAGCGCGGCCGTCAAAGTGGCTCGCATCGCCGCGGCGGGTGGCTGCGCGCCGAAGCCGATCTCGGGCCCGCGCGCGCGCTCGCCCACCTCCCCGCCCGCGGCGGGCGGCGGCTCGTCCTCCCCTCCGATGCGCCGCGCCTTCTTGCTCGTGCGGCCCGCATCGCCCACGTCCGCGTCCTCGGCCGCGTCCGCACCGCGCGCCGCCGCCGCCGCCGCCGCCGCCGCCGCGTCCTGCGCCGGCATCCAGATCTCGTGCCTCCACCGGCATGCGCCGCCGCGGTGGCACTTGCCCAGCTGGTACTTTCGGCAATAGTCGTCCGGGATCGAGCCAAAGAGGTCCGCCGGCGCGGCGCCCACCGCCGGGCGCGTCTTCTGCCAGTCGGGACGGCGCGAGGCGGCCGCCGCGTCCGCAACCTTGACGTGCGCCCACTTGCACGCCGCGCCGCGCGAGCACTTGCCGCGCGCAAAGTCAAAGCACGGCCTGCCCTTGGCGGCGGCCGAGGCGGCGCCGGCGCTGCGGTCCTCGACTGCGCGCACGTTCAGTGTCCGGCCTCCCAGGTCGGACTTGTCCAGCCCGGCGATGGCGGCCTGCTGCGCGTCCGCGTCGGCAAAGCGCACAAAGGCAAAGCCGCGAGGCTTGCCCTCGGCGTCGACGGCATGCGCCGCCTCGAGCGCGTTGCCGTACGGCTTGACGAGCTTGAGCAGGTCCTCGGTGGTGGAGGTGGTCGGGAGGCCGACCACGATCACCTTGTGTAGTTCGCGGGACGAGCGGCCCATCGAGGTAGGGGTGGTCGTGACTCGTGGCTGGCGCGCCTAAAAGAAAGCACTCATGACCGCTATGTGGTGGCGGCGTGCCGTCCTCCCATCCCTCCCTTGGGTTGTCTGTTTGCTTCCTTTCTTTCTTCCCCTGATCGTCCTTCCAATGATCCTGCTCGTGCAGGTGGGGACCCTGTCCTTCTCCTACCCCTCGTTTGGCGTGCCCGTTTTACTTATTTATTTACTCGCATTCGTGCTCCAAGTCCCAAGTGCCGCCACTGCGCACTGGCACTAACACAAACGCTCTCTTTTATGTCCCACCATGCAGAGCGCATCTCTCTCTCTGTTGTGCGAGGCGTGAAGCGCGCCATTCGCTCTCACCTGGCAACCCTGTCTGCACGTCTCGCGCGCGCGTGAACAGGGCTCCAGCCTCCAGGCACCACAAATGACGTGTGAGTGTTAGTTAGAGTTGTTTGGTATTGCTAAAAGTCTCTCTCTCTCTCTCTAACACATAAATAAATAAATAAAAACGGACACCTCTCTACTGTGAGGTGGGTAAAAAAGAACAGGTCCCCCCCCTTGCGATCTTTGTTCGGTCCAGAGGGCCGGGTAGGAGGGGTCTAGGTTACCTCTACCTCTGAGGGCCTGCGGCCCTCTTACCTTTACCTCTTGGGCAGCCGTGGGCCCTTTACCTCTACCTCTGAAGTAGCCGTGATTTACCTGTGCGTGATCTCGAGTGGGGGATCTCGAGTGATCTCGAGTGATCTCGATGTGATCTCGATACTAAGTTAACGATAGAGCATCTGCGATTTTCACTCGCCGCCGGCGTACGATAGAGCATCTGCGATTTTCACTCGCCGGCTCGTGGAGAAGGAAAAATAAAATGCGCAGACGCACGAGTATTTCTGAGATCAGCTTAAGCGAGTGGCAGACATTTCAAAAAATGGGCGCCGCCAGGCGCCCCGCGCTGCGTGCCCACCATGGCGGTTGGGCGCGCAGCGAGGAAAATTTTGGATCTCGACAGGTGTGTGTGCTTCTTGCTTGGGCGGACCTGATGCCGGGGTAGGTAGGGTAGGTCTGGGCCCTCCCGTCGGGGTTTTCCCTCTCTTCAAGCTGGAATTTTCCCAGCAAAAAAAGAAATTTCCCGCGGAAATCACGATGTCAACCCTCCCCAAATGGGTGATCTGATGCTTGTAGGGCTTGAGAGTGGCCTGCCATGTCACAAGAAGGACTGTGGTTGCAGGAGAGTACCACCAACCACCACTCTAGTTGGTATAGTACCCCACCTTCACCCAGCCCGTGATTTCTTTTTTTAGTTTCCCATAAGTAAGTAAGGTAGGTAGGTAGGTAGGTAGGGGCAGGGAAGAGGCCGGCCGGGTTTTTCCAGAATTTCAGCATCAGGTCCGCCCAAGCAAGAAGAACACACACCTGATCTCGACAGCGTTTTCTAGAAAAGGTCGGGGCAGCCACAGCGGTGAGTGAGAAGAGGTCCTCACGGAGAGGTCCTCACGGAACAGATCTGAGGTCCTCACACTCGAACAAGAGGTCCTCATGAACGCCTACACATGAACGCCTACAGACGCCGCACTCCATAGTAACGATTCATAATGACCGACGGGGTACTACAAACGATGATTTTTCGATTAACTCACTCACTCACTCTACAGGGCCACCAAAGTCTCACAAAAAAAACACTACAGACCAAAGTCTCACTACATTACGATTTGTTGCATACACCCAAAATATTTCGGCAGACACCGAAGAGCTGAACAAGCACGCACAAATAACTCGATGTCCCACAATTTTCCATCTCATAGGCAGCATCCAACCGGGCTCCACCACACCGAGGTCTGACTAAGGCGCATGGGGATGGGAGTTGGGAGTGGAGGAGCACGAGGGAAGGAACCACGATCGTCTACCGTCGGCTGACCCTCGGTCTGAGCACGGCGGTAGTGGCTGGAGGTCGGGGCAGCCACACAGTGACAAGAGGTCCTCACGCAGAGGTCCTCACGCAGAGGTCCTCACGGAGAGGTCCTCATGGAGAGGTCCTCACGGAACATATTGGCTGTCGAGAGACGCTCTGACTCGCCAAATCCCAAGCAAAGCAAGCATGAGGTGCACTTTTGGAGTTGAAGATGATTGTTGATTTTTAAGTCTCGCATTCACATACCTCAGCCCCAACCCTTCGCTACAGGCCGAGCTTGTCTTTGCTGCAAACGAGGACGAGGACGGCCCAGGTACCATTGTCGACGATGATGACGACAACGCGGTCGTGGCGGCGGAGGATGACGATCAATCCGATGATGACTACTTGATGAGCCTGCTCCAGTAGACTGTAGAGCCGTAGAGAGGACGGCCGCCAAGTTGTGGAGCAATTTGAAATCCTTTGGTGGCCGCGTTGGGTAGCGAGTGTAATAATTTTTGTTACTTTTCATACTCTCATCTCTACAGTACACACACATGACATGCACACAGGACAGCAGCGACTTCAAGTCAAGCCACTGGCCGAACCGGATCGTCCAGCGAATGGTGGGGTGCGTGCCGCGCGAGGTCCGCAACATGGCCACGTCCTTGCCCTTCTTCGCCTGCTGGGCGAGAAAGTCGCGCAGCCGGCGTCTCACGTTCACCAGTTGCCGCGACAGGCTCGGCTGCGGCCTCAGCAAAGGCTGATCGTCCGCCCGCATGGCCTCCTCCTGCCGCTCGTCGTCCATTCCATCGAGCAGGTCGGCCAGTTCGCTATGCTGCGCGGCCGCCGCGCGGCGATGCGCGCCCGCTCGCGTCCCCGTGGCGACTGCGTCCTCCTCGCCGCCGCTCTCCTCGCCGCCGCCCTCCTCGCCGCCGCTCTCCTCGCCCTCGGTGGAGGCCGCCGCATTCGTGCCGTTGGCTGGCGTCGGCATCGCGGTCGCGCGCCGCCACTGCTCGTCGTCAAGCATGTGCCAGTACTGCTCGCCCTGGCAGCCGTCGTATTCGACCTCGTGCACGAGCCGGCCGTCCACGTCCTCCTCCCGCCCCGCGATGGTGGCCGGCCACCACAAGCCTTGCTCACCCAGGATCTCGACGTGCGTTCCCGTCTCCACGATGGTGTGCCCCGCCTGCTTCGCCGTCTCGTCCACCCGCAGCCGCTCCCGCCGCTCCCTCCGGCCGTCCCTCGCCGTCGGAAGGGCGTAGTTCGGGCCGCTCTCCTCCACGCCGGCCAGGACGTCCGCGGCGCTCACCGCCTCGACGTCCGTCGCCTCCTCCGCCGCCGGCTCGGTCGAGCCGCCCGCCGCCTCCCGTTGTCGGCGCTGCCGCTCGCGCTCGTGGTGTGCTGCTCGGCGCTCGACGCCGCCGCCCTCGTGCACACACGCCGCCTGCGGTGCCTCTTCGGCTTTCGCGCGCAAATTTTGTCCATTTTGCACAAATTCCACAACAAAGCCCCTTCGAACGCGCGAAAGCGCCGGCTTTCGAAACTAACTCGGCGCCCGCCCTCTTTCTGGCCGCGTCCCTCCACTGTCCAATCTTCTGCATTCCTCTTTTACATACATAAATGCAAAATGGTCTCTCCTCGGCGCCATCCGCTCTAAACGCTGTCGCAGCCTGACATGCTGCCTTCCCTTCTACACTTTCAAACACAACGCAGGGCTCAGCTGTCAGTGCCCAGACCAAGTCGATTTGTACCAAAGTTGGTAGACAGTGCCAAAAAACGAGAAACCCTTCGGGTCGCTCCTCATCGCAAACCCTGTCAGCAGAGTCCTCCTACGGGAATGTACGTAAGAGCCACATACACTGAGAGAGAGAGACCTCTCTCTTTTCTCCCAGTAAGCTAAAAATACATAAATTGAAAAACCACAAAATCGAAATGGCTCTTAAACCACGCACCTGGTGTCCGCACTGCCGCATGGTGCGAGCCGCCACTCATAAGAAGGTCTCCGCTGCGATGCTTCTGCTGTCTGCGTCAATGCAGCAACCCATCGAGCGCGTCACTATGACCTGACCCCTCTGATAACCGACGCCGCAAACGGCAAGCCTGCGTCCGTGTTGCATATGCTCTCCAGTCATGTTCGCATTGCGGTGGATGCCAATTCGAGCCACTCGAGCAATCATGCACAATCAATGCGCCGAAGAGCTGAGACGCAGATTCTTTGCACCGGGTCAGCAGGCAGGCAGTGCAAGGTCAAGTGGTCGCGGCACTGGTCATTCGCGATGCGGTAGGCGATGCGATCAGCCGCCGGCAAGCGGCGGTGAAGCCTGGTCCATGGCCGGGCAGGCGCGCCGCAGGCGAAGCGCTCTCGCGGGGCCTTCGCGGGGCCTTGCGTGCGCGTCCGGGGGAGCCCTCAGCAGGGCACGTTCACGCGTACGTTTACCTCCCCTCACGTGGGCTCCGTTTACCTCTACCTCCGGCGGTCTGAGACAGGTTTACCTTTACCTGAGGACCCCCACGCCAGCCCTACCTCTACCTGCGCCCCCGCCCTCCGGGCCGACTTTGTGCAGGGTTCTTTTTGTGTGGGCAGGACACTAAGTAACCCGACACGGGGCTTACTTTGCTTACACCACACGGGCGGGCCGATTTCCCGCGGCGCGCGGGATTCGCTCTTTGGCGGGCGATTCGTCCCGCTTCTCGCTCTTTTTTATGTTTACGCATTACGGCAAGGGGAAGCCGCACAAAAGGAAACGGGGGTGGGTAGCTCTATGTACAGCACTGATAGTGTTCGACCAACACGAGGAACGAGCGCCAACGACAGGCTCGCGAGCGCTCTCAAGGGGCTGGGGAGGATGGAGTGAGGGCGGAGAGCTCAACCGGACCGCGACAGAGCGTGAGGAGGCGTGGTGGGCGCGTGGCGTGACGTGGGGCATGCTCCAGAGCAGAATGCGGCGGCGGGCTGGGCGGGAGCGGCGCGAGCAGACCTGCGCGGAGTCGGGCACCCTCCCCGCGGAGGCGCCACGGCGGGCATTGCGCAAATGCGCTGGCGACATGAGCGCCGCCGTCAACCATCCCTCAGAAGGCGACGTACGACTTCTTGCTGTAGCCGAGCTTGTCGAGGTTGGCTATGCACGCAAACTTGATCATGGGCGGCGGGCCGCACCTGCAGGGGTGTCGCGGACGTGTCCTTGAACTGTCTGCCGCCTCTCGGCTAGCCTCGGCTAGTCTCGGCTAGTCTCGGCTAGTCTCGGCTAGTCTCGGCTAGTCTCTCTCGCATGAGGACGAGTGTGTCGTCGGCGGGAGGGGGCAGGTGCTCCGAGATCATCTCCTCGGTGATGAAGCCAGACGAGAACTTCCAGCCGGCGGGCGGCCGGTCGAGCGTGTAGTGCACCTGGGCAGGTCAGCCGAGGTCAGCCGAGGTCAGCCGAGGTCAGCGGAGGTCAGCCGAGGTCAGCCGAGGTCAGCCGAGGTTGCGTGTGCGTGTGCGTGTGCGTGTTGCGCATTCGTGTGTGTGCGTGTGTGCGTGCGGCGGCGGCGCCGCGGCGGCGGCGGCGGCGGCGGCGGCGGCGGCGGCGGCGGCGGCGGTGGCGGCGGCGGCGGCGGCGGCGCTGGGCGGCGGTCGGCGGCGTGAGGTGCGAGCCTTGAGGCGCGAGGCGTGCTTCGCGGCGAGCTCGTCGAGCATGTCGCGGACGAGGATGTCGGACTCTGTCTGGTTGGCGTACAGCAGCGAGATCTGAGTCTTGTCTGACGGGTCTTTGAGGATGGCCGCCATGACCTGCGGCGGCGGCGGCGCGGCTGGGCGTGGAGAGCAGCTGGGTGTCGTCGCGGCGTCGCGGGGAAGGGCGGGAGGAGGGGAGACAGGAGGAGGAGGAGGAGGGTAGGAGAAGGGGTGTGGGGGAGGAGAGGAGAGGGGATAGGAGGAGGAGCGGGTTGGGGGCCGTCGCCTGCAGCATGGGCGTGATGCCGGTCCCGCCCGCCATCATCCCCAGCCGCTTGCAGGCCAGCTCCTTGCTGCCGCTCTTGAACCGGCCGGCCCCGAGGTACTCGTGCATCCCGATCGGCCCTTGGATGTCCATCGTGTCGCCGACCTTGAGCGAGTCCATGTACTGCGGGCGGGCGAGAGCCGGGCCTCGGGCGGGTCGGGCTGGGGCAAGGCTGGGGAGGGGAGCGGCGCGCGGCAGTGCGCGGCGGCGAGGTTGGTTCCAGTAACGCTGTAAATTGCGCGTCTTCTGAACCATCAGCACCGAGGGAGCGCGTCCGGACGGTGTGTCGAGGAATCGCAGCCCTCTCGCGGGCGCGGGAGCGGGCCGCGAGAGCGGCAGAAGCTTATCGGAAGTGTCACGCGCCTGTGACATCTTGCCGCCGTCCGGGAAGCGGTCGATCACGCCGCCCTTGTACACCTTGATCACCAGGTCGACGTACCCCACCTCGTCGTCCGACGTCGTCGGCGTGTACTTGCGCTCGATCTCCTTCTCCCCGTCCTCGGGGTCGTCGCGGCCGTTCCACTGGCCGTCGACGACTCCCTTTGGCGCGGGCGCAAAGAGTTTGAAGTGCTTGCCGACGGGTAGGCCGAGCACCGGGGTCGCGTCCGGGAGCACAAAGCGGAACCGCACCGTGTCGTGCGAGATGTTGGTGCGCTCGCCGAGCGTGACCGTCTGCCGCGACTTGTTGAGGAACTTGGCGCCCCGAGGCTTGCCGCCGCCGCCGCCGCGCATCGAGACGAGGAAGACAATGGAGAGGATAACGATGACCGCGGCCACGAGGACCGCAGGCTCCATGTCCATAGCAGCGAAGCCTTCCGAGACGGAGCCGCGCAAAAAGAAATTATGGTCTCGCGCGGCTTGGTTGGTTGGTTGGCCCCCACTCTAGGTTGGTTGGTCCCGACTTCGCGCACTCACATCAAAATGGGTCAAAATGTGGGCTATTTCACGCCTCTTCACACTTCAGGCTCCCAGATCCATCCTATCACCACTGTCCATCCTGAAATTGCGTCAGGAGGGTCACAGTGGCCTGTAGACGCGCTGGGTTGCCAGGGGAACGAAGGATTCCCCCGTTACGACCTTGCGTGTTGAATCGACGCGGAGCGAAGAAGTTTTTTTGACCCGTGGGCACCCCTCTCTGGACTCTGGCAGGAGGACCCTGGCCGGCCCAGGAGGTTGGTTGGCTGGTCCCGCACTTCTTCGCGCACTCTGCCGTGCCGCCCGGAAACAGTTGGTTGGTTGGTGGGGTCCTTTGCGCAGTGTGCGGTGAAATGGGCTGGCAGCTTTTGGTAATTGATACCCCCCCCCCCCCCCGGGGAAGGGGAAGGTGCTGTGTGGCCTGTGGGTGCGCGCTTCATATAGAGCTCCCCGGCCCTGGGTGTGAGTTGCCACAAAATACACAACAATCAAGCAGTCAATGCCATACGAACTGCTGCTGCACCGCTGCTGCCACGCGCCTGCTGCCCCCCCTCGCGGCACATACGCAAACACGCGGCGGCGTACCGCGAAGGGCCGGCGCGCATGTGCTGCACGTGCGCCGAGCCCTCAAAGCGGAGCGCGTAGACGGGGCCGTCCTCCTCCTCGTCCTCGGGCTCGCTCTCGCTCCCGCTCTCGCTCCCGCTCTCGCTCTCGCCCTCGTCCGCCACCCCGCCGCCGCCGCCGCCGCCGCCGCCGCCGCCGCCGCCGCCGCCGCCGCCGCCGCCGCCACCGCCGCCGCCATCCGCGCTTTCCCCCGCCTCGAGGCCTCGGAGCAGCGCCGCAGTGCGCTTCTCGCCGAGCCTCTCGGCGCCTGCAGCGGCGTCCGGCCGGCGCCGTTCCGCGCGGCAACGCTGGCGCCCGCGCCTTGCAGCGGCCCAAGCAGCCCGAGCGAGCCGTGCCTAGAGTTTGGACCCGCGGGTATGGACAGAGCATCGTGCATCGCACGCCTGCGTCTCGCGGAAGGCAAGGGCTGCGAGTACAAAGAGCACGGAGCATGCTACGCGTCGTCGAGCGCATGCCCGGGGATAGGGAGGGCGGGTCCGCATCTAGCAGCCGCGCGTAGCCGCGACGTGCAGCGGTGTGTTGCCGAGCCCGTCCGCCTCGGCCGCGCTTGCGCCCGCGGCGAGCGCGGCGGCGGCGGCGGCGGCGGATCCCTCGCGGCAGGCCTCGAGCAGCAGCGACTGCGCGTCCTCCGCCGTCGCCACCGGGAAGGGAGGCAGGAGGGGGCCCGCCGCCGGCGCCGGCGCGCAGGCCGCGCGACGCGCCTCGAGGAGCGACTCCAGCTCCGCCGCACGGCACGCCCGGTCCGCGCGCGAGTAGAGGTAGAGGGAGGCGCAGCCGGCCGCCACCGCGCCGCGCCGCCAGTACGTCTCGAAGTGGCGGCGGCGGGACGAGAAGGGCGAGAGGAGGGCGAGGCAGAGCAGCTCTAGCACGAGCAGCAGCTGCAGCAATAGCCAGCGTGCGCACGCAGGCCGCGCCGTCACGGCGGCGGCGCCAAACAGCGGGCGGCACGGCGCGGAGTCAAAGATCTCGGCTCGGACGCGGCGGCGGAGGAGGCGGAGCAGGGCCGCGTCGGAGGCGGAGCCGTCAAAGCAGCCGTCGCCGACGGCAAAGCTGGCGTCGCGGAGGGCCTCCCACACCAGGGCGCCGCCGCCGCTGAAGACGTGGACGACGAGCGGCGTGCAGGGAGGGAGAGAGGCTAGGAGAGCCGCCGCAGCTCGGAGCACCGCGAGCCCCGTCGCGAGAAGCCGTGGTGTCCGCATGGTGTCCAGCATGCTGGCGGTGGCGCGCACGGTGCAGGCGCCACCGTCGTGGTACAACATCGAATACTCTTTCAGCTGCGAGTGAGTGGCGCCGAGCCAGCCGAAGAGCATCACCACGGCCGACGGAGCGGAGGAGTCGCAACGAGTGACTCGCACATCGCACATCTTTTGCTGCCTGCCGCAGCTGCAACAGCAGCAAGAGCTACTGCTAGATTATAGCGGTGTGTCGTGCGCAATCCGCCACTTGCCGCGAAAACCGTCACTTTGCCGTCACTTCGGGCCAAAAACCGTCACTTGGAGGGCCGGGAAGTTTCGCATCGACGGTCCTCGTGGGTGAACCGCAGCGCGTGATGACGCAGCCCGGTGACTCAAAGCCGCCTATGGTGGTGGCGGGCGTTGACCCCACCGGCGCTGGCTCTCACGTGAGCTCCACGGCTCGCCCGTCGCTCGCCGGTGAGCCCGTAGCGGTCGTCGCAACTGTCAAGCCCTGCGTCGGGTCGGCACCCGCGCCACAGACCACCAATGACGTCAAGACTCCGCCGGTTGAGTCAAAGAAGCGACCGGTACCGACAGCCGCGAGCGATTCCAGCAACGGTGACGGCCAGCCCGAGCCGCGCAAGGCGGCTCGCACGCTCTTTCCAGCGGAGGTCTGCCCTAGTTGCCGTAGCCGATTGTCGTCACTGTGAGAGCTCGCGCCTCACAGCTGCTCCCATCGTTCGCAGGACTTCGAGGCGGCCAAGACCAAGATCGCTGAGCAGGCCGCCACCATCGCCGACTTGGAGTCGTCACTTTCTCTCGAGACTGGCATGCACCAGGTGGCGGCGGGCAAGGTTGCGGGTCTCGAGGCGCAGATCGGCGCGATGAGCGTGTACGAGGGCAGTCTGCTGAGGGAGAAGAACGGCATTGCAGTCGAGCTCGGGACCGTCAAGGAGAAGCTGCGGCGGGTCGAGAACGAAAAGAAGGGTATCCGCGAGGCGCAACACAAGTTGTTCCAAGCGCGTGACAAGGAGCGCGAGCTGGTCCTGAAGGAGGTGCGCTGGCTGGAGATCCTCGCGGCCGACATCCTGAAGGAGAGCGTGCCGCGCAGCGTCCTGGACAACTCGATCTGGGCCATCATTGCACGCTTCAAGTCACTGCAGACGCGCGCACAGGCCGAGATGGCGACCGCTCGCGCTCGGGCTGCCTCGCAAGTCATTGTTTTGCAGTAGAAGTGTAGCGTTCTGCATTGCGTATTGGAGTAGGCGGGCCCCATGACAGAGACTGCTCTCGAGGTTGTGTCATGTTTGCTGCTGTATGCATCATCAAATTACATTTTCTATCAAGGTTCACATTCTTTGCGCGTACCATTTTCACTTCCTTACACGGTCTATTTCGGCCTCAGCGTGCGCTTCATACACCAGTCACGGCTCACACCAGTACGGCTCTGAGCGACGCAACCAACTCAACTGGACCGCGGTTGGTACAGAGCCGTAATGAGAGGCGTCACGTGTGCGTGGTTGTGATGTGGGTGTACCCGAGCGATTGGTCACTGGCTAGACGGCCCAAGCGGCGCAGAAGAGCTCTTTGTGCTGTCCTCGAGGTCTGGATACCACCTCTCGGGAGGAGCGTTTGAGGTGATCACAACTCGTCGGCATTGGGAATATGCATCCCTTCCATCCAGCAGGACGAGGAGCAGATGGACAGGCAATTCGCCGCAGTAATCATCGAGAAAGACGTCTGCCTGCCCGCTGTAGCGGCGCAGGCATGTCCGACTACCAGTACACTTGTACACGTCGCTGCCGGTCATTTGATCTGCGCGAAACGTCTTACCCGTGCAACTTGCCCCGTGAAACACGTGCACCTCAGGAACCTGCCAGGTCGCACAGACTGAGGCCGCCATAAGCCGTCACTTTTGGCCCGTCGCCAAGGGCGGTCGTCAGATGCCACGTCGACGGGCCGTCACTTCGAAGTGACTGCTGCTTGGAAGTTTCCAGAGGCCGTCACTTGGAAGCCGTCACTTCGAACCGTCCGTCACTTCAGAGAAAAAAGAAAACAAGTCTGGGAGCCCTATCTCCCAGAGGCCAGCGGACAAAAGCCTGCTGTGTTTCTATCTTTCGCACGTGGGTCGAGCCTGTCTGCTGTGAGAGCGACGTGTTTTGTTTAAATTCTTTCTTTCTCACGTGTGTTTTTCGAAGGCCGTCGTTTTTCGTTTTTCTTCCCGCACCGGCCTCCCCGGAACGGTCGAGCGGTAGCTTCGCCCACCCGCCCCCTCCATATTCCTCCTCGCCTCGCCACACACAGCCCACCCCACCTGACGGTGACGTCGACTGGCAACGTGCATCTCGTCACCGCAGGTTTATCCGCGAACGGTGCAGCGGCCAGTCAACGAGGCGCGAGAGGCCACACGCCAGGTTCCACATTGCATGTGTCGACCGCCCCGCATCTGCCTCCTCGTCAACGTGCCAGTGTGCTCGCCTCCCAGCGCCTCTCAATCTCCCGTTACCTTTCACGGCTCTCGCGCATACCGACCGATCGCGCTGGGCATGCTGCTTCCTCTCTCTTGCCAAGTACCGAGGCCAGCTGGATTACGGTTTCCTTCTCACCATGCTTGACAAATACCCGTACCAGCTTCAGGTCAAGGGCGGCATGAAGGAGTCCCGCATCAAACGCGTCATCATCACCTCTCCCATGCATCCACGAGACTGGTACCCGGACCTGACCGGTGTCGACAGCTGGGAAAGCGGGCAGCTGCGGCGCCGCATCACATCTATTGAAGAGTGTACTATTTCTGCCTGAGCATGTTGTTTCTTGCGTTGTTTAATACATGTACATGTTACCGTCACACCCTACACGCGCCGCGGCCCGACACTCTTGTTGTGGATCCTCGTGCGGCTTGGGCCCTCTCTCTCGGCCTAGAAGAAGCGCCCGTCGGTCAGATTTGCCATGAGCCCGAACCAGTGGTCGGTCGCACGGCGCGAGATGCGGTGGCATGAGTCGAAGATCTTGGTGTCGATCGAGCCGTCCGCCATGACGTACGGAATGGCAGAGTCGAGTCTGCGCCGCTTTGCCGGCGCCCGCGTGGCGGCGGGCGGGCCGGAGACTTGCGTCGCGACGCTCACCGTCGCGACGGCCGTGACCGCCGGGTCGCGGCGCCGCTTCGGCGTGGTCGCGGCGGTGGCGGCGCCGATGGAGGGCGAGCCGTGGTCGGTCGCCTCGCGGGGCTCGAGGCTGACGCGACGCCACGAGGTATTGAGCACCCAGTCCTCGTAGTAGTCGCCAAGCAGACACAGTGTCTGCGCTTCGATCTTGAGCGTATCGCGGTCTGCGCCCATCTTCTGGAGGCAGCCGAGCACAAAGTCGATGCCCTCCGCAACTGTCGGGTATGCGTTGCCTGGAATCGGGGGGACGGGAGTGCGCGCGTTGCGCTGTGCGCGCTGGACATCTTTGACCACGCACTCGTAGGAGGTTGCATGGCGCATGCTGCGCTGGAGGTTCACGCCCCACTTCGTTTTGGGGACGGTGGAGGCGGTGGCGGCCTCGAGCATGGTGCGCGTCATACCCCAACGCTGGAGTGGCCGCGTGACACACGAGGTGCGGAACTTTCCCGGCTTCCAAGTGACGGAAAGCGACGGATTGGGAGGGGAGTGACGGCCGTCGCAGACAGGCAGGCCGAAACGGAGGTAGACTCTACGGCCGCTGAGAGCCTGTTTTTGCCACTTCGTTAGCTCTCCAGGGGTCTCTAATCTTGAAATCCGAGACCCGTGTGTATCGCGCGCCTTGCGGGGGGGGCGCGGAAAAGAGGAACCTCTTAGCGCCATCGCCACGGTGCTGCATGCAGCGCCGGGCGACGACGGCTTACCGCCTCCCGGTCCCCCTCGGCACACCTCCGCTGCTCAATGTTTGACGGCTCGAACCCGTGAAGCTTCCCCGTGCGCGGGTTACCCCGCACACGGGTCTGCCTGCCAGCCACGTATCCACGCAAGCGTGGTCCGCGTGCATGGCATACAGGCGTCCGCCAGACAGCGCAGAGGCTAGGCGACCGGGGAAGGACTAGCTCAAGGGCAACACAGCGTCACCAGCCGTTGGCGCGCAGAACGAGTCTGCGGCCCTCGGTTGGGACGAGTGCGCGACGCGGTTGAACCGCTCAATATGGCCGGCAGCTCGCGCTGCCGGCGGGGTTGGTTGGGGAGAACCGGCACGGGGAGGGCCGGCCTCCCCGGAGGGGTCGCCCCCTGGAGGGGCCCCAAAGGGCCCCCCGGGGGCAAAGCGCCCCATACAGCCGCTCGATTATCCTCCGCAAGGCGGAGCTGACCGAGAAGACGAAGGACGGCCTCCGCCTATTTGGCCCGATGCAGGGTACCGCCGGCCTCGAGTTCGTGGTTGGCCCAATCAAGGTTGGGAACTGGAATTCGAATCAGAAGGGGCTGGCGATGCTCAAGGTCAGCGACCTGAGGAAGGAAGTTGTCTCCAACCTCTCAAAGATCGGCAACGACAGCTGGGGATCCATCTTCTTCACCTCTGCCAAGGGCGTCCCCTTCACCCAGGACAAGGACAACGAGTACCTGAGTGTCGCCCGTACGGGCGGGACGCTCGAGCTGCTGTACGGCTCCAAGGACGAGCCGGGAAACCAGGCGGCCTTCTGCGGCGCCGCGGACGACGAATTGGAAGACGAGGTGCAGGAGAGGAGGAGAGGCTTGGACGAGAGCAACTTTGCATGGGGGCTAGACTGGACTCACTCTATTGTTGTTGCGCGAATGCGCCAGGATGATGACCTCGACGCCGACAGCGACTCCGGCCGCAGCGACACCGGCAGCTTCGCCGACTTTCAGGAGGAGGCTGCCCGCAAGCGCCAGAAGGTCGAGAAGGAGGCGGGCGAGAAGAAGGATCGGAAGAAGCATAAGAAGGACAAGGCTGACAAGGTGCTCCGCCCGCCCCTCCCTCGCCAGCGCCTCTTTCACCGCCGCGCATCACCGCCGCCTACCACCAGCGGCTGCCTCCACCCAGACCTCGCCCCCGCCGCCCACCTGCCTACGCCGTCGCCGCCGCCTCCCACCCGGCCGCCCCACCACCGCCTCCGATCACCACCACCACCGCCCTCGCCACCGCCCCCGAGCCCGCCGCCGCCCTCCTCTCCGCCGCCCTTACCGCCTCCGCCTAGCCTGGCGCCGAGGTGGTGGACGAGAAGGCGGTGCAGGCGTGGATCGACGCTGGCAACCGGCTCGACGTGACCCTCGCCACCGCCTTCCAGCCCACCACCACCGAGTCCGCCGCCGCTGTCGCATCCGCCGCCGTCGCCGCCGCCTCCATCGCCACCCTCGCCCTACCACCACCGAGCCCACCGCCGCCCTCGCTTCTACCGCCGAAGCCCGCCCCGCCGTTGCCGTCGCCACCGCCTCCCAGCCCGCCCTCCGCTAATCCGCTGCCACCGTCACGCCGAGTGTCGCCTCCGCTGTCGTCCCCTGAACCTCTGTTGCCGCCACTGCCCTCGCCGCTGCCGCCACTGCCCTCGCCGCTGCCCCCGCCGCCGCCCAGCCTGCCCCCAGCAAGCCCGCCCCGCGTATCTCACAAGCCCTTGCTTGTGCCACCGCATAGAAGGAGAAGAAGAAGAAGGACAAGGGGAAGAGCGAGGAGGGTGAGGGCAGCTCGACGACGCCGCCGGCAGGGGTGCCCACGCCCCCGCCTCCCTCGCTACCGCCACCGCTTCTCCTACGTAGCAGCCAGTCCAGTCCCTTCCCGGCCGTGACTTAGCTCACCTCCCGTCCGCCGGCCTGCGGCAGGGGCTCTCCGAGGAGCTCAAGGTCGAGATGCGCGCCGAAACCAAATCGAAGATCGCGGCGGCCGTCGCCGCCCTCGAGGCGCGCATTCCCCGAGCTGTCCAAGAGGCCCTCGGCCCTGCTGTCGCAGAGGCCGCCGCCGCCGCCGTCGCGCCAGCTGTCGCCGCCGCCGTCGGGCCAGCTGTCGAGGCCGCTGTCGCCGCAGCCATGCAGAAGGTGACGCCGGGCGACGCTGCCGCCGCCGCAACCGCCACCGGCACCGGCGTGGCCGAGCGCCCGCGCCGCGCCGTTGCCGGTGGCGGGAAGAAGGACTAGAAGTAGCCACCCACTTTCGTCAACTAGCATAACCCGGTCTTGCAAGAGGCGTGTCTAGACTGGAGGGTTGTGTGTGGAGGGTGAAATCCCGCGAGAGTTGGTGTTAGAGTCAGGTATGCCCACCTCTACGTCCTGTGCGCGCGAGGCTCTCACCTCTCGTTGGGCTTTTTGCAGTTTAGCGAGACCGGTTTTACACTTTGCACTTCACAAGACACTCTTCGACTTTGGGCTTCGGGCTTCGGACTTGAGCCTTTGCACTTCACAAAACACTCGGGCTTCGGGCTTCAGGCTTCGGACTTGAGCCTTAGCACTTCAGAAGACACTTCAACTTCACGCTTGCACCTTCTAAAAAACTTCATCTTTGTGCTTTGTACTTCGCGTTTCAGGCTTTGGGCTTGACGCATTTCACTTCTCGCGTTGCGGGCCACAGCCTGGAGCATGGACACCACTTCGTCGCATCGCTCGGACATGGTCTTTGCCGTGTACCGAGCTCCCTCGAGCGTGCCGCGCAAGTGCTTCATCTTGTGCTCCAACTCTTTGAGCGATGCGGGCCCAAGATGATCTCCATTCCTGAGCACGCCGACGCGAATGGCCACTGTTGACACTGACGAGTACACGCGCCCGGCGTCGGCCGGGAGCGACGAGCCGTCCACCGCCGAGCCCACCATAGCCCGGACCGCGTCAAAGCATGCAAGCGCAGCGTGGAAGTTTTCCTTCAACAGCGGGGCAAGCTCAGCTTCCCCCACCGGCCGATCCCCGCTCCACACCCACGCCATGCGCCGAAGGTTGATCCGCGCGGCCGGACCGCCCGCCGTCTTGGTAAGATTCATTAGGACCGGCATGACGGGCTCCGCCGTCAGCATGCCCTTGAAGGCGAGTGCGCACTCCTCGGAATCGAGGTCCTCGCCCATCTTGGTCTCTGCGGCATTGCGGATGGCCCGCACCGCCTTCATGAACGACTTTGCATCCCGCGAGGAGACTGTCACGTGGCTTCCCATCGCCGCCGCCGCCCGCGCGAAGAATACGAGTCGCCCGTCAGAGCCCGCGAGATCTCCCAGCTTGAGCTCCTTCAAAAACGCCCGATCCTGCGTAGCCTTGTTCTTTGCGGCTGCAGCAGCCCTCTGGGCAGCGTTTCCCTCCTCCGCGTAGTGCACCTCCGGCTGCACTGGCGCTAGGTCTGCCAGGCGCAGGTGCATCTTCTGCTTGATGTCCTCACTCGCTGCCTCCAGCCTCTTCATGATCTCCTCGTATGCCTTGGTCCATGCGGCTTTGCCCATGTCTGCAATCAGCATTGACATGGCTTCAGCCCAACGGGACCATGCGTCTTCATCGATGTACACCGCGCCGTAGCCCGATTCCCACGCGTCCGGCGCGAGGGTGACGAACGGCATGACCACTTCCGCGAGGACTGGCCACTCCATTTCCTTGATCCCATCCACCAGCGACAAACCGGCGATGGATCCCAGGAAAGCCTGGCGCTGTGCCTCGCCTTCGAGGAGCAGGTTGTGCGCACCGCGTGCCGCGAAGCGCTCATTGGCGTCGCCCTCGGCCTGAAGATACGTGATCGTTTTGGTTGCCATAGCAGAATGCGAGAAGAGCTGATGAGCCAGAAGCTGTCGCGCGAGTCCAGGTCCGATCCATCCAGTCGATCCATCCTGTACTCGTCCACTAGTAGAGCCGTGGGCTCATTTCACGGAACTAAGTTTCATCTTTTTTCTGTCATCACCAGGACGAGTCTCGTGGGCGCCACCCGCTCCTCCGCTGCAACCATGGGCGCCGTGGCGGACGCCTTCAAGCTCCTCTTCGCGTGCGCCGGCATCTTCGCCAGCTTCTCCTACTTTGCCGTCCTGCAGGAGGACGTCTACAAGAAGGAGTACGGCGGCTCGGACAAGGTCAAGGGCGAGAAGTTTGCCTTCACCTTCCTCGCGCTGACGGCCGAGCGCGGCATCAACGCCGCCATCGCGCTGCTGGGGATGGCGGTGCTCGGCGGCTCGGGCATCAAGATCCCGCACAAGGAGATCTTCAACTCGGGCATCTCGCAGATGCTCGCGATGGCCGCCTCGAACGAGGCGCTGCGGTACGTCTCCTTTCCGACGCAGGTGCTGGGCAAGTCGTGCAAGATGGTGCCGGTGATGGCGGGCGGCATCCTGCTGGGCGGCAAGTCGTACGACCTCGTCAAGTACCTGCAGGTCGCGCTCATCACGCTCGGCGTCACCGTCTTCAACTTTGGAGGCAAGAAGAAGGGCGGCGGCGAGGACTCGGCATACGGCCTGTGGCTCATCGCGGCGTCGCTGGTGATGGACGCGGTGACGGGCGGGCTGCAGGACAGGGTCAAGGCGTCGACCAAGGCGCTCAACCCCTCCGACCCCAAGGCCAAGCCCACCATGCACGAGTCCATGTTTTGGACAAACGCGTCGGGCTGCTTGGTTGCCGCGGCGCTCGGCCTAGCGACAGGTGCGCCACCACTCGGCACCATTAGCGTTTACCGCCGTACCTGCCACCACTCGCCGCCGCTCGCCGCCGCTCGCCGCCGCTTCCGCCGCCGCCCCGCCGCCGGCAGCAGCGACTGCGGAACGCCGGCCGGTGACGGGGCGGCGTGTGGGCTGCTATATGTGTGTGTGTGTCTGCTAGGCCACCTGACGGAGGGGTTCGCCTTCTGCAGCCGGCACCCGGAGGTGCTGCAGGCGGTGCTCATCTACTCGCTCGCCTCCGCCGTCGGCCAGAACTTCATCTACTACACCATCACGCAGTTCGGGCCGCTGCTGCTGTCCACGGTCACGGCGTAGTTGGGAGAGAGAGAGAGGGAGAGGGAGAGAGAGCCGCGACGGCCACGGAGTAGGCGGGAGAGAGCCGAGGCGGGAGAGAGCCGAGGCGTGGTCGAGGTCGAGAGCGGCGAGAGAGCAGAGAGAGAGAGAGGGGGGGAGGGGGGAGAGAGAGAGAGAGAGAGAGAGAGAGAGAGCCGTCACACACACACACACACACACACACACACGCACACACACACAGCCGAGACATGGCCTTCGAGCGAGCCTCGCCCTCTCTCTTCCAGGTCACGACGACGCGCAAGATCTTCTCGACCGTCTACTCGGTGCTGCGAGAGACAGCCGAGATGCAGTCGAGATGCAGCCGAGATGCAGCCGAGATGCAGCCGCGACAGCTGGTCGGGAGGATCGCCGCGCGCTGCTGTGCGATCTCTCGGACCGGAGACGCGTCCACGCGACGTCCGCGACACATTCGCACCCTGCCAGTCCCTCCTTCCTGTTTGACGAGTCGCACCCCTCCCACCCCAGGTGCTGCGCAATCCGTCCAACTCGCTCGACGAGATGCAGTGGGTTGGCTGCTACCCTCGCCCTCCCCGCCCTCCCCGGACCCTTCTCGGACCCGTCCTCGGACCCTCCCTGCAGGCCGGCTGCACCCTCGTCTTCGTGGGTCTTGCCGTCGAGCTGCTCGAGAAGGCGCCTCCCGCCTCCCTCCTCCCTTGGCGCCTCTCCCTCTCTCTCTCTCTTCTCCGTCTCGCCTCTCCTCGCTTGCCGCCTCTCCCCTCCCTTGCCGCCTCCCTCTCTCTCTCTCCTCTCGGCCCGCCGCTGCGAATGCGACCCACTCTCCGGTCTCCGCCCCCGTCGCCACAGGCGCTCCCCTCCAAGAAGCCGGCCAAGGACCCGAAGAAGCTCTGAGACGGCGGAAAGAGGCGGCCTCGGGAGAGGAGGGCGCCGGTCGCGCCCGCTCGCTCTGCCCGCCACCGCTTCGCGCAACGCCAGACCTCGCTCAGAACCGCATGCCCGCTGCCTCCTCACACCCGGCCTCTCGAGACATCCGGCGAGGCTGCACATGCGCGCCGCCTCCTTCCGATGGCCTTAACGGTCGAGTGTGTGCAAGTATTAGTGGTCCGCAGAGTGGGCCGCCCTCGGATTCTTTAAGTTTTCGGTACGAACACGAACAGGGACGGACGCGCGGGACGGACGGTGCACAATATATATCTTGTATATCGGAACAAGAAAGAAAACACGCGGCCCAAGGGCGGAGGGATGGGTCATGGGAGGACGGCACGCCGCCACCACACAGGGATTTTAAGGAGAGGTGTGTGATGCGCTAGCCGTCGCCCACCCTGTATATGGGTTATGGCCAGCACTCGCTCGCCTTTTTTTTTCGCGCTCCACCTCCAGCCCTGCGGGTCTTCAGTAGTAGGGACACCGGAGGGCTACGAAGCCTTCACACTCCAAGGCGCAAGGGGCTGGGCAATGGCTGCTTGAGTCTCACGTTGACGGAGAGAGATGTTCACGCAATATACTAGCCCTGCTCTAGAGGGAATCTTTCACAATATCGCAACCGCGATACCGCGCGATATTTGGCGATAAAATGCGATAAATGGCGATGTTGTGCGATGCTCGCGATCACGCGCGTCCGAACCACCGCGTGTCCCGGTCCACCGTGTCCCTCCCTCCATTCACACTCTCCCAGTCCTTTCTGGTCTAGTGCCCGTCTTCTCCGCCCGCCGTCGGGCCGATTCCCCTCTTTCGTCCTTTAGACGTTTCACCTACTGTTGTAGCCTAAAGTCTGTGCAGGTTGCGGAGGACACGATCCCGGCGTGAACACAACTAACTGACGTATCTGCTCCTGACAGTGGCACGCACCGCGCTGTGGCGCGTGCCACTGTCTTTGTTTGAAGTTAAAAGTCGAATCAGAGCGGCGTCGGCGCTGTCCTCCATTTTCCTCCCCCGGACCGACCGTCCGGCACCGCTCCGGGACGCACGCCGGCGAAGCACCATCAAGCTGCTGTACGGCCCTGGCATCGCCTTCCCAGGCTTAGCTAGACTGAGAGATATTGTGCACATGGTTGGTCTCTACAATATATACACTGACACTTTACCTCCCAGAGCTCTGTGCATTGTATGGCTTGTGCTGTGGCGCCGACGTCCGAGGGCGCGGTCAGCACCGCGCCGGATCTCTTCTGAGAGCCGGCGCGGATCGCGGATGCGGCTCAAGGCTCTGCCGGCGGGTCTGTGGCCTGGCGCCTGCCAGACTGCGGGTCCAAAGTACCCCGGCGCTCGCGCGCGCCACCGCCCCCGGCGCGGGGTGGGATGTCAGTGCGTGAGTCCTGTGTCCCCGTCCCTGTGCTCCACCTTCTTCTCCCGTGTCAGTCCCTGAGAACCCCACTACATAGCGCCACCTCGTGAGCTGTCCTGTGAGCTGTGTGCTGTGTGTCCAGCAGTCCGGACCCGGTGCTACGGCCGGTGACTGTGCCTCGTGCCGGCTCCCGAGCCAATCGTGTGCAGCGTGTGTGTGCGTGTGGGCCCGTCCTCCATGCTAGGAGGCGTGTAACACTGACTGATTGACTGTGGCGCAGTGGCGGGGTTGCGGTTGAGCGTTGAGGCGCCAAACTCATCAATTTACAGCAACTACTTTTACAACTTTGACAGAAAGAAAAAGGAAGATCGCAAACCCTCAAACGGACCCCGCGGGCTCCGCGCCGGGGCCCCGGGGCGTGCGAGCCCCACCCCAGCTCTGCTTCAGGCATCAGAGGGTACAGGGAACAGGGTGGGAGGCTTAGTCTCGAGGGCTTAGGTTAGCGCGGAGTGAGAGAGTGTCCACACAGGGATTTTAAGGAGAGGAGTGTGTGCTAGCCTCGCCCACAGCGGATTGTTCCAACCAAGCCGCGGAGCGAGTGACGGATAAAGTCGTGTGAAAGAGCTGTGAAAGCGAAAGTATCGAAATTAATTGCCCGCCGCAGGCGAAGAAAATTTTCAGGGTTTTTTGGTCCCCTACGCCGAAGAAATCGAAGATGTCGGCGGGCGCCCGACGGTATGGATGGAGCACGCGCGCTGCCCGGCATGCCTGCAGCATCCAAACGAGACGCACGGCGTCGCTCAGCCGTGTCCACGCGGCTTCGCTCCTGTCCTAACCGGCGCCATCTGGGCGGCTGCTGCGGAGCTGCTGCCGGCGGTGCGGCAACTGGCCGACAGATACAACGCTCAGGGCACCCGCCGGCGATTCACTGGAAAGGAACGAAGGCGCCGCTGTCGGCGATTCACCGCCGTTCGTTCCCGTCTCTCAAGCTGGCTACACCGTCCATGGACGAGGGAGACGTCGCCTCCTCTTTCGTCCCGGGCACTGTTCGCGCCGGAAGGCACTGTACACTGCGAAGTACATTAACCTTCATCCCTCCTACCGCCGGCCGGGAGTGCAGCCTTCGCCATCGCTGAGTGAGATTATCCTCGACTTTGGCACCTGCGAAGCAATGAACAACATGCAGTACGTCATATGCAATGGCGCTATGACAGCCCTGCGATGGGCGTCCTCGACGCAGACGAGGCGGAGCTCATCTGCACGGCGCAGATCGCCGACTTTCTCTCTCTCCCTGCGCGAGTGGTTGCGCCACCGTGGATGAGGCATATGGGCTGGGCAGGGGAGTTGGTAGAGGAGGTCGACTGAGGGCGCGAGGCCGCCAATCGTCACAGTCTGCTGCTGACTGTCGGTCGCTGACTGGTTGCGCATTGCGCTGGCCGCGCAGCGGCCTTTAGAAAATTTTGGCCGCAGGCCTAGGTTTTGAAAGATCAAGAGAATAAGCGCCGGTGAGGCTTTGAGAAGCTGCCGTTTGCGGCTTCCTAAGTCAACTTTTCGAGAGGAACGTTTTGGCTGAGCTATAACGGCTCCAAAGTCGCGCGCGATCATCGAGTTTTGAGTCAATAATTATGAAAGGAAAGGGCTGGCGAGAATTATAGCTCAGCCAATCGATTCAGCGTGCTCTGAAACGCCCAAAACCGTCGAGTTTTTCACCGTGGTCCAAACAGAGAGCTTAATATTTTGATTTTCTTGGCCACGGCCACGATTACCCGTCACTCGCTCCGCGGTCGATTCTTCTTCCTGCGATTGCCGCCAAAAAAGAAATTCTTCATGCTCCCTCAGGCGATCTTCTCTCGAGGCCAATGTGCATTGTCTTCGCCGCCGCGCCGCCTCGCCGCCTCCACCACCGCCGCTCGCCTCGCCGAACACGCCGCCGCCCCCGCGCCCGCCCGCCTCCTCGACCTCTCCACGGAGCTCCTCGCTCGCGGCGCGCCCTGTTACGTGTTAGACCTAAAGGTCGGCGCTTCGACCAACTATAGTAATTAGTATCCTCTATAGGCCACCTTTTGCGCGCAAAAGGTGGCCTATAGTTGGTCGAAGCGCCGCCCTTTAGGTCTAACAAAACAGGAGCTCCTCTCGGAGGGCGCACCCTCCTGCCCGCCCCAGTCACCTCAGGACCTGGATGAGCCGGTGGCCTAGTTGGTCGAACGAAGCGCCGACCTATCTTTACGCTTATAGGTCTAACACGCCCTCTCTCGCTGCGACCCCGCCGACAACGCTCGTGTCGCGGCCGTCTCGCTGCTCTTCCACGCCTCGCTCGCACGGGAGGGCATTCGCTTGTGGGCGCGAGAGCGCGGCTTCGAGCTGCCGGCGCTAAGAAATATAATCTGCCGGGCGGCCCTTTGTGTTTCGGCTATTTTCGGTCGCCCCGCGCAAGCGAGCGCGCCCCCTTTCGTTCGCAATATTCGGCCCACGCCGGGTTGCAGGCACCGAGTCCGCGCTCTCACACCCATGCCTGCGGTCAAGCGGCCCAGCTCGGCGCCGCCAAGCAAAGAATACCTGAACCAGATGCGCGCGCAGAATCATGGGGCTTCCGATCAGGCTGAGCCAGCAGCACTGTGCAAATGGCTGTCGGAGCTGTGCGGTGGCGGATCGTCCACCCGCGACACGACGCTCACCCAAACCTCACCTGGAAGCTTCGGCAACTCTCTCTGGGCGTCGTTATACCCCTCTGCGGGAGCCGCCGCCAAAACGTGTGGGTAAGAAGGGGGAGAAGGCGGAAGCAGATCTGGAGAAAAGCTTGACGCCGTGGTGAAGTTCTCCTGAAGCATAAAAAAGTTCGTCCCCACGGCAGGCTACGTCCCCTGATGAGTTGCAGGTCTGAGACGGCTGGCTCTCTGTCCTCAGTCTGTCGCTTGACTGCTGCATGCAGAACACGTCAATGACTCAACGTGGGAACAGCAATGTTGGGGCTCGACCCCGGCGACCCGATTCACGCATAAAGCGACGAGAAGGGCGACCGAAACCGTTCCCCCCACGCCACGTGCACGACACAGCTCACAGGTGAGAAGACGAGGGGCCGGCCACGACGCGGCGAGACGGCGGCGCCCGGCATGTGGCGTCCGCGGGCGGCCATGTCGAGAGTAACGCGAGAGAGAGGTAGTCGCGCCCGGCCAGCGCATCCAGAAGGATAGACATGAGAAACTTTTTCGCGCAGTGGGGCAGAGTGAGTGAGAGAGACCACAGAGAGTCTGCGCGCCTCCCCCTGAGCCCTGTGTGCTCTCGCGCCTGGCCCGTTGAGAGCTAGACAGAAACAGACACTTGAGCATCGTGCAGCTCGGGTTCACACGGCTCAACTCACCTCTCACCCGCCGCCGCCCGCGGCCGCACACGAACCGGTCGCACACCGCCGCGCCCCTCTAGAGTGTGTCTGCTGAAGACCAACGGCACCTTCCACAGATGCGGCTACAGCTACTCGCCCCGCGCAGCCTCGTGCTCCGGCGGCGGCCCTTTCCGACTCCGTCGGCTCCGCCTCCTCCACTGCGGCGGGGCGGCGCTGCCGCGCCCACTGCCACCACGCGTGCGGCCCCGACCCCTGCCGCTGCCTCCAGCCACCGCGGCGGCGGCTGCCGGGGCCTTGTGCGCCGCCGCCGCCTTGGCGTCCCACAGCGGGCGGAAGCGCCTCGCGAGCTTCTCCCCCGCGGCGCCCGACTCTGCCAGCTCTGCAAGCAGCGCCAGCCCGTCCGCCCGGCGGCCGGCACCGTCGCAGGCGCGGAGGGCCGTGTGCACCGCCCGCTCGTCGGGGTCATGGTCGGCGCAGAGGGCGCGGAACACGAGCAGCGCCGGGCGGACGTAGCCGGCGGCGCTCAGCGCGTTCATCACGGTCGTGTAGCCGATGAGGGAGGGGCGCACCTGTGAACGGGCGGAGCTTGGGGGAAGGGGGGAGGAGGCAGCCACGGTGGTGCGCGAGGAGCGACGGGCGCACGTGCGCTGCTCGCATCCGGCTCAGCAGTCGGAGTGCCGCGCGTGCGGCGGGTCGACCACCCGCGCGGCGGCAGGCGGCGATAGCGGTGTGAAAGGAGATTGCGTCTGGTGCTGCGGCCTCGTCGAGGAGGGCGAGTGCGTCGCGCCACGCGCCGCCAGCCTCGCAGGCGGCGAGGGCGCAGTTGGTCGAGACGGTGTTTGGTGACAGGCCCTCGTCGCGCGCGTCCTGCAGGAGCGAGCTTGGCGGGGGTCGTCAGGGGAGGGAGAGGGAGGAGGTAGCAGGAGGCGGCGAGAGAAAGAGAGGGAGAGAGGGAGAAGGAGGGAGAGAGAGAGAGAGAAAGAGAGGGAGAGAGAGAGAGGGAGAGAGAGAGGGGGGGAGAGAGAGAGAGAGAGAGAGAGAGAGAGAGGGAGGGAGGGAGGGAGAGAGAGAGAGAGAGAGGGAGGGAGGGAGAGAGAGAGAGAGAGAGAGAGAGAGAGAGAGAGAGAGGGAGAGAGAGAGAGAGAGAGAGAGAGAGAGATGGGGAGAGAGAGATGGGGAGATCGTCCTGCAGCATCGACGCGGCGATCGGCCAGTGCGCTGGCGTCGCGCACGCACGCATCACCGCGTGGTAGTGCACGAGGCCTGGCCGAGGCACAGCCGGGATAGGGCCGAGATACAGCCGAGAGCCAGCCGAGACACAGCCGAGACGCAGCCGAGATGCAGCCGAGAGATGGAGCGCGCGAGGCCTGGCCGCAGCCCCTCCGACCGCATCCGCTCGAGCAGCCTCAGCGCCTCATCCGGCTGCCCTCCTAATCTCGGGGCGATCTCGGGTCACCTCGGGCGAGTCTCGAGGAGCCACACCGCCTCCTCCCCCCTCCCCGCCTCTCTCGCACGCGGAGAGAGCCGCTCCGTAGCTGTGTGCGTCCGGCGTGTTGCGCGGCGGAGGCACCTAGCTAGCGGCGAGGCAGGTGCGGCGGCGGGAAGAAGAGAGGCGGGGAGAAGTGCGCGGCGCCGGCGGCACCCGCTCCGCCATCTCGCCGAGCAGCCGCAGCGCCGTCCGCCACTCGCCGCAGCGCGAGCAGGCGGCGATGGCGGTGTTGTAGCTGATTCGGTCGGGCGGCGCGCTGGGCGAGGCCTCCATCTCGGACAGCAGGAGGAGGGCCTCGTCCGACTGGCCGCCGCGCTCGCACGCCGCGAGCGCCGCGTTCAGCGCGACGGTGTCGGGCTCGATGCCCTCGTCGCGCGCGTCCTGCAGCAGCGAGAGAGCCACCGGCCAGTGCGTCGCCGTCGCGCACGCCCGGATCGCCGCCGTGTAGCCGATCAGGCTGGGCGGCAGCGAGGAGGCCTGCAGCGTCTGGAAGGTGTCGAGCGCCCGCGCCGGCCTACCCAGTGCACCGTGCGCCCGGATCGCCTCGACGTATACGGCGGCGTTGTGGGTGCGGTTGCCCAGGGCAGCAGTGGCAGTGGCAAAGATCTGCAACGCCGCCGCCCAGTCGCCGCGGCGGTTGTGTGCGGACATCTCGCGGGCCGCGGCGGCGCCCCGGGACGATACGCGGCCGCCACCACGGGCCCGGGGGGCCGCTGGGGACATTACCCACGGTGCGCAGAGGTCTGCCCGCTGGGTTCCAACTTTTCCGGGGTATGGTATGGTCGCGGGGTATGGTCCCTCGGCCCTCCCTCTACTGCCGCCGAGCCCGCAGCGCCATGAGGTAGGAACAGGCGCCCGTGTCGCAGAGAGAGCTGCTGCAGCTGCTCCACACTCCACTCGCCGCCGACACCCTTCTGGTTGCGGAGCGCCTCAATGTCGCGCGAATCAACATAGCCGTCGCTCAGACTGAATCAACATAGCCGTCGCTCGAGGCAAGATCTCGAACGCCAGGCGCAGCCGGCCAACCCGCTCGAGGCGACCACCGGCGAGGCGACCACCGGAGCGGGCGCGGCACCCACCGGAGGGGCACCCGCCGGCACGGCGATGCCCATTGAGGACGGTGTGGCGGTGCGGTGGCCCGCGGTGCGGTGCGGTGCGGTGCGGTGGCCCGCGGGGCGGCCGGCGCGGCGGCCACCGGAGCCGCCCGCACGGGGACGGCCACGGAGTTGGTGTCGAGGTTTGGTGTCGAGGTGTCGAGGCCAGGGCTCAGCAGGGTCCCAGGGATTCCCCTCTCGTGTAGGACAAAGTTGCACCCGGCGGCACGGGGGCAGGCGCGGGCCTCCTACTGGTTGCGCTCTCCTAGTTCTCCTGTGCTACTGCCAAAAGGGACAGCGACAGGTTCGCAGCACGGTGGACTCCCTATTCCACTGGCGATGAGCCTGTCGAGGACTGGGGCTCCACTCGAGGTCATGTTCATAGATTCCAAAGCATTGTTAATAGCAAAGGGGGGAAAAGGTACCCTCGACCCTCACGCCTGCAACCCTCGCGCGGCAGCACACCACTGCTCCGCACGAGACACCGTTGCAGGACCAACCCCAAAACGCGACAGCGCACACATGGGCTTCGCTAGAGGTGCGCGGCCTACGCGTGTCCTCGCCCTTGCTTGCGGTCTTGTCTCTTGAGGGGGAAGGGGAAGGGGCTGTGTGTGTGTGTGTGTGCATGTATGTATGTGTGTGTGTGTGCATGTGTGTGTGCATGTGTGTGTGCATGTGTGTGTGCATGTGTGTGTGTGTGTGTGTGTGTGTGTGTGTGTGTGTGTGTGTGTGTGTGTGTGTGTGTGTGTGTGTGTGTGTGTGTGTGTGTGTGTGTGTGTGTGTGTGTGTGTGTGTGTGTGTGGCGGGCCGTAAAGTAAACACGGTTCGCGCCGCCTTTTTTTTTCTCGCAAAGCCGACTCTGATCTGAGGTCCTCTAGCGCAATCTGCAGCACCGCAATCTGACGATGTCAGCGGCGCGCGAAGAGGAAGAGGAGGAGGAGCCCGCCTCTCTCCTCCTGCGGCTCGAGCCCACCGCCTCGCGGCTGGCTGCAATCTGCAGGCTCGACCTCCGCAAGGCTGGCCTCAAGCGCCTTCCCGCCAGCATCGGCCTGTGCGCGACATGCCTGGAGCAGCTCGATGTGGGAGGCAACCCTCTCGAATCGCTCGACGGCGTGCAGACGCTAGGGCGGCTGCGCGTCCTCTTCGCGACGGGTTGCGCGCTCGGCGGCCGGGGTCTGCCGGCCGGCGGCCCACTCTCGCGAGCCGACTCGCTCTTCATGCTCTCGCTCAAAGAGAACGGGCTGGCCGTGCTCGACGGCGAGGCGCTCCCCCCAAAGCTGGGCTGGCTCATCTGTGCGCAGAATGCGATCGCCGAGGTGCGGGCTCCGCACCGACTGAGCCACGTGCGCAAGCTCATGCTCTCGCACAACCTCCTCGACGCGGTGTCGGCCGACTTACTCATTGAGGCGATCCCTGCGCTCGAGATGCTGCGCCTCGCCTGCAACCGCATGGAGACCCTCCCCGCCGCCGCCTTTCGCCACCCGCGGCTGGCATGGTTCGCGTTCGGAGGCAACCCGTACTCTGCCCGCCTGTGCGCTGCCGCCCTCTCCGCCGCCGACGCAGCCGCCGACGCGGTGGCGACTCTGAAGGACGCCTCGGAGGCGGGCAGAGAGGTAGATCAGATCGAGAGGCAGAGCGGCGAAGCACTGTCAGCCACGGCTGGGCAGCAGGCGGTATGGGGGTGGACGCTAGGCGAGGCGGAGAGACGGCCACACTGGAGCGACACACAGACACACAGGACAGGACACACCTACCGGCGGGACTGTCACACCTCCCGAGTCTACGTCGCAGGTGGCTGTGGGGGAGGAGGAGCTGGGCCGCGGCTCGGGCGCGGTGGTCAAGCGCGGGACGTGGCAGGGTACGCCGGTCGCCTGCAAGCTGGGGCGGGCAGGTCTCTCACCACACCGCCGCCCGCACCCCTCCCACCTTTTTTTGAAGGTCGCCTGCAAGCTGTGGTCGGCGGAGCTGTTTTCGGACGGCGACGCGCGCGGCGAGTGGCTCATGGGGCGACTGACCGGCGGCTGCGCCAGCCTCGTCCGCACGCTCGCGGCGTGGGAGACGCCGTCGCTCGGCATGGCGGTCGAGCTGCTCGAAGGCAGAGCCGAGATCAGCCGAGATGGCCCGAGATGGCCCGAGAGATGGCCCGAGAGATGGCCCGAGAGAGTTGCGGGTGCGGAGCACCAGTAGGCGCTCCCGCAACACTCTCGCCCCCACTCCCCCAGCCTCGGCGGTGGGCGGCCCGCCGCACGTCCAATGACATGCATGTCCCCAGGCGCCTCTGCGGTGGGCGGCCCGCCGTCCTTCGCGTCGGTGACGCGCGACGCGTTCGTCGAGGGGAAGCACGCCCGCCTCACACCGGCACAGGCGCGAGGCGTCCTTGGGCCCTCGTCTGCGCGGCGCAGTGTCCGCGACACGACACGTGCCATGTGTGTCCACGACGGCCCCGCGGCCGTGCCTTGCAGGCGAGAGAAGTTGCGCGTGCCGTCGCTCGCGCTGGGGCGTGGCTGCACGCGCGCGGACTCGCGCACTGCGATATCTACTTGCACAACACGCTTCGCGTCGCGGAGACGGAGGCCCCCCCACACCGCGCCGAGAGGTAGCCGAGATCCAGCCGACCGACTGGCAGATCGTGGCCAACATGGGTCTGTGTGGCTTGGTGGTGGGGGCGGGGCGGCAATCGAGAGGGGCGCACCTCGGGCGCGTCCCAGCTGTACGGGCCCGTGGATATCTAGCCGACATCTAGCCGAGACATGGCCTGTCGACGTCGGCCGTTGTTCGGCCGCGTGCCTCGGCGTCCAGTCGTGGTCTGACCGTGCTTTCACCTCTCTCTTCTGTCTGCAGGTCGTGAAGCTGTCGGACCTCGGCGCCGCGTGCGCGTACGACCGGCACGGCCACACCGCCGTCGAGAAGCTCGAGGTGCGCTCGTTCGGCCTGCTGCTGCTCGACCTCCTCTCGCACCTGCAGGTCTCGCACGACGGAACCTTTGGCGGCGGCGAGGCGGCGGCGGCGGCGGCGGCGCTCCGACACGCGGCGGCTGCGTGCACAGCCGAGTCGCTCGAGGCCCGCCCGTCTTTTGCGGAGCTGTGCGCCGAGCTCTAAAGGCGGTCGGATCGGCGACCCCCCCGTGTATTGAGAATCGCCCCATTATGTATTTGAAGCCGTCGATTTCCTTGGGGGCTCAAACAACGGTGTGCCTTAGGGTGTGCTCGTTCCCTGTGTGGTACCTCTACCTGTTCCTGACCTGTCGGTGTGAGATCGCGACGCGCCACGAGTCCCGTGCTCCCGTGCCCAGTGTTGACTGTTGTGGCTTGTGGTTGCGCTTTCCGGAAAGCGCAAAGGCATCCAGTTTTTTTGCGGTTTGGTCGTGAAAGATTTTGCTAACCCCTGCGGAGTCGTGCGGGGGCGGGGCTCCTCTTTGCGAATACTCCCATACATCTCGTACCCGTTCTACGAGCTTCTACCAAGAGAGCTCTCTTGGAAGAATTTGCTAACACGGAGAGATTTTTTGCTTCGCAGTCGCCAGACGACGCAGGGCAGACGACGGGGAGGCGGAGCAGACGCGCAGGGCGAGACGAGGGAGGGAGCAGGACTTTGCGGAGATCAGCAGGAGGATGTACGAAGAGATTGGAGCAGCAGGGACCCGAGGGACCATGTGGAAGACGGCTAGTGGTAGTGCTAGTCCCCCATCGGGAGGACGACCCCGGCTAGTCGCCGACCACACCCACAAAGAACCCTGCACAAAGATCGCAGGGCGGGGACCTGCCTTTTTACCCATCTCCTAGTAGATGTCCGTTTTATTTTATTGCTTCGCACGTTTGTAACCGTCGGCGTCGCTGGCTGCTCGAGTTTGTCGTGTCGAATGCGCCGATAGCGTTTGGCCGCCAAGCTCAATATGCGCGCGCTCCGCCGCGCCGCGCTGCTTCTGCGGTCATTCTCGAAAGCGGACATGGACCCTTCCGCTCAAGCGGAGGACGCCCTGTGGTGGGCACTGAGGGGAGACAGCGAGGCTCGCACCGTGCGGCGCAAAT
>NW_005197951.1:0-1372 GCF_000372725.1 Emiliania huxleyi CCMP1516 | reverse complement strand
GCCGTCGTCCGAGGGCGGCGGCGGCAGCTGCATGGCGGCAGGAGCGCCGCGGCATATGCCCACGCGGCGATGTCTGGCCGCAGCACTGTGGGCCTGCGACGGCTTTAGAGCCGACGGCTGCGCCACGAGGAGCGCGAGCATCGCCCGGCACGACGGAGGCCTGCGGAGATGCAGCGTCAGAAGAAAAGAAAAACGCGCTTCGCAAGAGCTACAAAAATTGAACGAGAGTGGGACGGCCGCGAGGTGGCATGAAGGTTGCAGCGAGAAGCGGCGAGAGACTGCGAAAAGAGATACGAAGAGGCAGACTCCCCAGGGTGGGCGACGGCTAGCGCACCACACTCCTCTCCTTAAAATCCCTGTGTGGTGGCGGCGTGCCGTTCTCCCATCCCTCCCTTGGGTTGTGTGTTTTCTTTCTTTCTTTACAAAAATTGAAAAAGCAGAGTCATCCTACGGGAATGTACGTTAAGAGCCACATACAACGTAAAAAAATGGAGGAGGATCGGGAGGCGGGAGAATAAATCCCCCACTCTGGCCTCCGGACAGCGCGTTATGGATGCGTTGCTTCTTCACAAGCTGTTTTGTTTGTTCAATTTCTTCTTGAACAGTATTACTCTCGTGTTTTTGTGCGCGTTGTCGGTTGATAGCTGGGTAGGGGGGGGGGGCTGCCGGAGGCTGGTTACTGATTAAGAGCCTCCCTACGTCCAGAATGGCTCCGGGCTTGCTCTCGGCTCCGGAAATTCTTCTTCGTCGAGTTTCTCCTCGGCGGCTGGCAGGTCCACCTGCGAGCGGGGGTTTGCTGTGGATTGGGCAAGGCTCGCCGGGGAGCTATGCATGAAGCGGCCGTCGCGCCACCGCAGCTCACCGATGGAGCTTGCGCCGCGGCTCAATCCACAGGCACAGCAGCACTGCGACGCGTTCTCCAAGCACGGCCTCTGTGGCGTTGCGAGTGCACAGAGAGCGAGCAATTCGTATGCTTACCCGGATGCAGACCCGCCGTGCGAGTTGCAGACCCGGAGGAGGCCGACCCAGCTCACCCCCAGAGAGGCCATGCCCAAAGAAAGAAAGAAAGAAAACGGACAACCCAGTGTCAGCAATTAAGGTTTCTCTTTTTTGTCGCACCGCCATCAAGCTCCGCCCGACCTCGAAGCCAGCTGGCTCGAAGCCGACCTCGAAGCTCTCGTGGGATGCTCCTGCTGCTCGCTGTCAGCGCGCTCCATCCTCCTCTCGCCGCCACGGTCCAGCGGCGATGCCGTCGACGTGCGGTGTATCTCGCGGAGAGTCCCGGCGCCAAAAAATTGACGCTCATCCGGCACGGTCAGTCCGAGTGGAACCTGGCTAACCGCTTCACCGGCTGGGTGGACGTCGACCTGAC
>NW_005197952.1:0-1582 GCF_000372725.1 Emiliania huxleyi CCMP1516 | reverse complement strand
AAGCATTCCCCAAAGGTGGTGCGTTTGTCACGCGCGAGCACGAGCGTGACACTGCACTTGGCGCCGAGCGCCCGCGGCTCAGACCTTGTGCAAGCCGACCCTCGGTGCAAGCACCGGTCCGGACCGTGGGCGCTCGGTGTGGAGCAAGCAAGACCCCCCCCCCCCCCCCCATCGGGGCGCGCTCGCCATTCCAACGGGCGCCAGGAGCACCAAGAGGACTCCTCATGGCTGCTTGCAAGTGGGCTTCCACCGGCCTCGGCTGGGGGGGCGGGTTGTCCCGGCTGCGGACACCTTCTGCAGCCCCCTGGGCCCGTGACAGCACCCCAAAACTGCCCCTCGGCGGCATACAGCACTGCCAGCCAGCCTCTTCCTCCTCCTCAAGGGCTGTACTATAGGCCATATTGCGCCGCCTCCTACTGGCAGCCGGGCGGGCGCGCGCCGCGGGCGCCTCGGCGCGCGCACGGCTCGCAAAGTTCGAACGAGTACTGCCGCCCGGCCGCCTCAAGGCTGCCGGGCGGCAGTACTCGCCTCGCAAGGCGCGCACCGGCTGATCTGGCTGCTGCGCCGGCGGCCGCTGCGCTGGCCGCTGCTGCGCCGGCTGGCGGGCGGTACGGCCGCCGGCGGCCGCTGCACCCGCGCCTTCCCTCGCGGGCGCCGTCGCGCCGCGCGCGCCCAACTCTACTGGTACACGGCACGCGTCGTCACTCAGCCGCGCGGAGAATAGGCGGTGCAGCGCGCGAAGCGCGCGCGATCTCGTACTTTCAAGGCTGGATCCGGCCATTCCAAGGGTATACCTTTGAGAATCCCCAGCGTCCCACCCTCCTAGTCACACTCTCAATTTCTCGACTGGCCAACACGAAGTGCTGCGATCGGGGGTGGCCCATTTCTTTTTTCCTTTCTTTTTTTGGGCCCTGTGGGCACCCTACCAAGGTAGGGATGCGGATGGGAGGACGGCACGCCGCCACCACACAGGGATTTTAAGGAGAGGGGTGTGGTGCGCTAGCCGTCGCCCACCCTTGGGCGTCCGCCTCTTCCTATCTCTCTTCGCAGTCCTTCTCCGATTCTCGCCTAGTGGAGTCGAGTGGAACCCGCAGGCTATTTCTTTTCCACCCATGGTGCCCCCTCGGCCTGCCTCTCCCCACCACACGCACCGCCGCGCGCGCTGATGGCCTGCACCCCCGCCTCCGCAGTCCGACTCGAGCGCGGTCGGCGCGCTCGCCGCCGCGGGCGGCGGAGTCCTCTTTGCGAGCGGGTGGCTGGTGTGGATCGACGGGGTCGCGGCGGCCGCAAACGACTACGGCTTTGGCACGCCGGGCGCGGACTGGGTGCCCGGCATCCTGCAGACGGTCGCGCTTCTCATGGTGAACGCGATCACGTGGAGCGCGATGGCGGACGGCGGGTTTGACGACTCCGTCGCGCAGAAGGTGAAGGCGTGGGTCTTTGTCTCGTTTGTGTTTGCCTTCTCCGGCCTGATTGCGTCCACGTACATCCTGGTCCGAGAGTCCAACTCGCCCACCGCTCCCGGCTCTCATGACTCGGCCGTACGAGGCCTTTTGCAGAACCTGCTGATCTTCGGAAGCTC
>NW_005197953.1:0-1582 GCF_000372725.1 Emiliania huxleyi CCMP1516 | reverse complement strand
GGGCTACGACAAGAGCGACATGGCGCCCGACACGGAGCCCGAAGGGGGATGGGCGGCAGGGGCAGCCACCCGTCAACCCAAGCGCCCCAAGCTGCAGCCCATGCGATGGCCCACGCCAAACACGCCACAGCCAGCTTCGCCGAAGCCAGCGCCAAAGGCAAAGCCCAAGCCTGCTTCGAAGTCCGCGCCGAAGCCAAAGCCAACGGCGCGCAGTACACATGCTTGACGGGGCATGCGTTGCCTGCCGTTGTCGTGCATTTTTCGCGTGGAGGCTAGAGCGAGCGGCTGCCGGCTCATCTCCAGATACACACCACAATACGATCAAAGAGATATATTTGCCACTTTCCGCACAAACATGGCACCGAACCAGCTGAAGCTCTCGACTCGTCGACCGAGCTCTGGACGATGCCGACCTCAAACCACCAGCGCCAGCAACGACGTGCCACGGCTCGCCGCGCCGCTGTTGCGACCGACGACGTGCCCGACGCCGTCCCGCGGCCGAAAGGAAGAGGCCCGCGCAACCACTTCTGGGACCCGCGGCCGCCGGGCGTGCGGCGGCACAACGAGTCGAACGAACCGAACCAGCGCAGAGCGGCGCGTCTCGCGAGCGCCCGCGGCCGCCACGCCGACGCCGTCCGCGGCCGACGGTGGTCGCGAATCAACGCGGCGCGGTGCAACGAGGCCAAGTCCTTCCAGGCTCCCGCCAGCAGCGCCTCGTGGCGTGGGCTGCACGGCCCTTCGAGACGGCCCGGGGGGCGGTGAGAGACCTCTCCCGCCGGCATGGCGCACTATATCACCCGTAGAGGCCTCTTTATAGTCGCCTTTTGGCACCTCCTCTCTCCACGCCGCCGATTAGACCTCGCCGCATCGCATCGCCCCCTTCCCTGCCCCGTCGCCCTCCTGAGCTCTCCCTCCTTCGCTCCAGCCATGCACAGGACAGCTGGGCCATTGGCCCGCGTGCCAGGCGTCCGGGACGGCCGGGTATCGGCTCCGTACTTTGAGCCCTCTTGGGCCACCCTCGCGTCCACCGGCCGGCAGAGCACCGCTTGGGCGACTCAGACGGCCCGCCCGACCAGCGCGTTCGATCGTGCCGCCCCCACAGCGTCAGTGGCGTGCGTGGGGTGGCAGGCGGCGTCAGCGCAGCCCCTCGTGGGGGTGCCCACCGCTCTCCTCTCACCGCTCCCCCCCGCCCGTGGCACCCCACACACTCGTCCCTCCTCAGGGGCGCAAGGCGGCACGGCACGTTCAGCGCTTGCCTCGGCCCACCTCGCCTTCACGCCCGCCACCGCGACCAAGGAGGTGGCCTCGGCGGCCCAGATGAAGCCCGTGCGGCTCGTTTGGGAGCCGCATGCCGTCCCTCTCTCGCCGGCGCTGCTCACCACGACCAAGCCTACGCCGAGGAACCCGTCGCGCCCGTCGCTCACGAGCTGGTGGCTCGCATCGACCGAGCCGTCCAGCTTTCTCACGCCCTGCCCACGATCAAATTCGAGACGACCAACATCCGGCCCACGATCAAATTCGAGACGAGCAACATCCGAACACAAAAAAGGCCCGCGCGTGCTGCGCGGGCCGGCGAGCGACT
>NW_005197954.1:0-1582 GCF_000372725.1 Emiliania huxleyi CCMP1516 | reverse complement strand
CTGCTCAAGTGGGCTTCGACCGGCCTCGGCTGGGGGGGCGGGTTGTCCCGGCTGCGGACGCGTTCTGCAGCCCCCTGGGATGGGGACAGCACCCCAAAACTGCCCCTCGGCGGCATACAGCACTGCCAGCCAGCCTCTTCCTCCTCCTAAGGGCTGTACTATAGGCCATATTGCGCCGCCTCCTACTGGCAGCCGGGCGGGCGCGCGCCGCGGGCGCCTCGGCGCGCGCACGGCTCGCAAAGTTCGAACGAGTACTGCCGCCCGGCCGCCTCAAGGCTGCCGGACGGCAGTACTCGCCTCGCAAGGCGCGCACCGGCTGCTCTGGCTGCTGCGCCGGCGGCCGCTGCGCTGGCCGCTGCTGCGCCGGCTGGCGGGCGGTACGGCCGCCGGCGGCCGCTGCACCCGCGCCTCCCCTCGCGGGCGCCGTCGCGCCGCGCGCGCCCAACTCTGCTGGTACACGGCACGCGTCGTCACACAGCCGCGGAGAACAGGCGGTGCAGCGCGCGAAGCGCGCGCGATCTCGTACTTTTAAGGCTGGATCCGGCCATTCCAAGGGTATACCTTTGAGAATCCCTAGCGTCCCTCCCTCCTAGTCACAATCTCAATTTCTCGACTGGCCAACACGACGTGCTGCGATCGGGGGTGGCCCATTTCTTTTTTCCTTTCTTTTTTTGGGCCCTGTGGGCACCCTAGCGAGGAGGGCCCGCCCGCTGCAGTGCTCCGGCGGGCGGCAGCAGAGACATCGGCGGACGGGGAAGCACGCGGGACGCACGTCGGCATAGGAGCCAGGGGTGTGGGCTGGGCCTGCATCATGAATGGGCCTGATAGCGGCGGCGACGTAGGCGAGACGGCGGCGTCGCGGGAGTTTTTCTTCATAATGAAAAACGGCGCCACCGACCGGTCAAAAGCCCTGCACCCCCTGTCAGATCGCCATTGTTCCCATGCCCAGTACACTGCTGGCGTCGCTGACTCGCATCGACGCTTGGATCTATGTGATAGCGTCTCTACATTTTCCGTCCACCCATACCGCGTTGGTGTCCAGTCCGAGCCTGACTGTTGTTCATCTTTCTACATACATTTTTGTGGACCCCACCTGGCGATTTTGGTCATCCCTCACAAAATATCTGAAATGAAGCTGAACTCCCAAGAGCACCACTCTGCGCCACCAGCCCACCACACCATCCAGAGCGCTGCAAGCAGCGCCGGGCAATGACGGCTTACCGCCCACCCAGCCCCCCCTCGCTCGGCACACCCCAGCAGCCAATGTGCGACAGCTCGAACCTCCCGCTATAAGTCATCCCGCAAGGAGCAGGCGCAGCTTCCAGGGGGGGGGGCGCACTTCTGCTCACACCACATGCTAGGGGGGGGGGTCCGACCCCCCCCAGAGGCTTCACCACATGCTAGGGGGGGTCCCGACCCCCCCAGAGGCTTCACCACATGCTAGGGGGGGGGTCCCGACCCCCCCAGAGGCTTCACCACATGCTAGGGGGGGGGGGGCGTGAAAAGTGGGCCCCCCCCCCTGGAAACGGGGGGGGCCTGCACCACCCGGGATGGGCCGGCATTCTAACCCGGAAGGGAGGCG
>NW_005197955.1:0-1582 GCF_000372725.1 Emiliania huxleyi CCMP1516 | reverse complement strand
GGGGAGTGGGAGGGTGGGACAATGGTTGCTGCGTCGGTGGGGTGGGTCAGAACGGTGAATGCAGATGACACCTCGTAATTATTGTGCTGTTGTTTTGTGGCGCGCGGGGTGTTGCTCTGTCTCGACGTGCGGAGCTGAAATGCGCGACCGGCGAGCGCCTTGTATCATATTATGTAGCTCGTTACCACACTCCAGAGTCTCCAGCCGCTCGCTATGAACGCTAGACTGTAGACATGCGGCGGCTCCTCTCTCTGGCGTCTGGGCTACTTCCATTTCACTGTGGCACAGCTCGCGTGTTACAAAACCTTGATTTTGACCATTGCGCGAAAAATGTACCTCTCGGTGCCTTCCAGAGGCAGCTGCGACCCCGCCGAGTAGACGGGCGCACACAGCAGGTGGCGCGGTGTGCGCCCCCGTCCACTCGGCGGGGTCGCAGCTGACTCGCGCGTCCTGGGGAGGTACATTTGTTGCGCACCGGAGACGACTCGACGCCGCTGAGATCGGAGATCAAGCTCTGACAGGTCACAACGTCGCTCCTTTGACGCCGACGTGACTCGCCCGTGCAGATCACATCAGGACACGGTCTCGACGCGCTCGGTACGACGCCTGCGACCCGTCTCGGGTCAGGTGGCACGACGCTCATCGCGCCTGCCAGCGCTGCCGTGCAGGTTGCCACGACGAGGTCGAGCACGCTTCTATACGCTCGCCGAGCCTTTCTTTCCATCCCATTAGGCAGCCTGGGAACGGTGGCGGTCAGAGGCAAAGCCTACGAGGGGTGGTGGAACCACATGTCACGGCCACCGCCGGCTCGACCCCACGATAGCCTCCGAAGGCTGACTTTGAGGCACCATCATCGGACGATGTCGACGAGTTGGGTCGCTCTCGCGGTAGCCAGATGACCTCCCATGCTAGTACCATCGGCTAGGGCCGCAGGAAGCGCGGGGGAGGGCGCTGGGAGCAACACGGAGCTCCGTTATTGGACGTTTTCAAGATTAGCGTGTCAGAGTGAAATGGAACTAGCCTACTAGTGTTCTCGACGGCTAGCGCGTTTGGTTCATGGTTGCACTTTTTGTCTTTTTGCAGGCCGAGTAGCGGGGTTGGCGGTTTTTTGGCGCCAGCCTCCGGCTTTCTCAGTCGGTGCTGTTGTGTCTCTGTGTTTTTGTCTGGTAGCCGTGGGCAACGGGCGGGGCGGACGACGCGATGAAGTTGAAGAGGAGCAATGTCACACACATGCTGTCACAGTCTCACACACGCAAAAGCCTCACGCCGCGGGCCCTCCCCCGCCTAGCCATTTGCCGGCCACCTCCTGGAGGTCCCCCACGCGGACCGACCGAAAGGTTGGCGGGTCGGCGTCCCAGGAGAAGCGCACGTTGTGGTTGGCGTTGGCGAAATCGGCGAAGAGGCAGTCGGCGCACGCCTTGACCTGCGCATCCTTGCTCGGGTCGTCGGCGCCGCCCGCCGCCTTGCTCACCAGCCCCCACACGCCCTTGCCCCACGGCGTGACCAGCTCGCCGCCCCGCGCGAACTCGAAGCCCGCCACGCCACTCCAGCTCCAGCGCGAACCCTCCACTCGCCGCGCGAG
>NW_005197956.1:0-1582 GCF_000372725.1 Emiliania huxleyi CCMP1516 | reverse complement strand
GGTGGCGAGGAGCGGCGGCGGAGAGCGGCTCGGTGGTTACGCTTGGCGCCGGCCGCCTGATGCTCGTGTGAGTCTGGCCCGACGACTCTCGACGTCTCGAGGTCCTCGAGGTGGATATCCTTTGGCCGCGTTGGGTAGCGAGGATTGGTGTAACCCGAGCCACGGAGGCGTGTTTTCTGACGGCCGACCGTCAGTGCCCACGACTGCACGGTGTGGGGACTGCGACAAGGGACAGAATTATTTTGTGGGGGGCAGAATTATTCTGTGGGGGGCAAGAATTTCTTTTTTGCCTGCAGCTGTGACGAACCTACCTACATCGACTGTGAGAGAAGCTGCTTTTGCGTAAAATATTAAATGAACTCGGGGGCACAGGACGCGGTACAAACGCGGTACACCAAAAGGCACGGGCTGCCTGCACGGCGTTCACTCGAACGCCATGCACATGGCGCGGAGCAGCCCCGGGTTGGTGTCGAACCCGAGCGGGTCCTCCTCCCAATCCCGGCGCCCACCCTCCGCGTCGTCCTGCTCATCGTGCGCGTCGAGCACCCTGCCGAGGCACAGGATCGTCCCCTTGGGAACGCCTGCCCCTCGCGCGCGTGGGAACTCTCCCTGCACCGCCATCACGAACTTCTCGCGCGCCCACTTGCCGCCACGGCGGCAGTGCTGGGGCGCGCGCTCGCGCAGCTCCTCGTAGAGCTCCTCGGCCCTCGCCACCTCCGCCGCCCAGCCCTCGGCTCCGCCGACGCCTGAGCCGACTTCTTCTCCCTGAGCGTCTTGAACACCACGGCGGCGGCGCCGGCGATGGCGCCACCTCCGGCTCGCCCGCCGCCTCTGCAGCGCGCCGCCCCTTCCTCGCCTTCTCCTTGAGCCGCTTCCTAGCCCTACAGGTAGGCGCCACATTAACTGCACATGCGCGCACTTAGTAGCGGCGCACACGAGAAGCCGAGCACCCGAAGTCGGCACATACTCATACCAGCTCTATCTTACTCACTAACAACTTAAAACTCATATTAAACACGGCCACGCTCATACACCATTTTTCAGAAATTATGTAGCGAGCACAATCGTCAAAGGGTGGGTAAACTCTTCGGGCGGCTCGAAGGGCATCTTCCCGTGTGCAGCACACGCGCCCGAGCCTGCCTCCGTGGTAGGGGGCGGGGGGGGCGGGGGGCGGCTCTCGGCGGTGACGGCGCAGGGTGGCATTGTGCTGCAGCAGAAACTGACCCTCTCTGTCTGCTGTTATAGCTGTACTCAGTACGACAGGAGCTCTCGACTCCGTCGAGTCGCTCGACGGACGACGCCCGAGGCTCTGCTATACCCAGTTTGCTACCGGGTTACTGCTCTGCTTCCGGATGCTACCGCGGGCCGACTCCCTTTTGGCTCCCTGTCTCCGCCCCTCGTTCAACGGGCGCTCGGGTTGGACGCCTATTTCCGCTCTGTCCCGGCGCCTTGGGCGTTTCGAAAGCGCGGAGTGGCGGGGCATTTCCCTGCCCAAAGCGCCCCGTTCTGGGGGGCTTCCTGAGGCGACATTTTTCTAACGGGGCTGGGGTGGACCCCCCGGAGCCCCTTTGGAAAATGGGAT
>NW_005197957.1:0-1582 GCF_000372725.1 Emiliania huxleyi CCMP1516 | reverse complement strand
ACCGGTCTGCGTCTTGGTGATGGTGAGCCCGAGGAACTCGTGCACCTTTCCCTCGTGGACCTTGAGCGGCTTGCCGACGTGCTTGTTGAAGTGCTCGATGTACTCGTGCGCGAGCGCCTTGCCAGCGGTGGTCCCGGAGTGGAAGATGCCGAAGTCGTCCACGTAGATGACGACGATGAGTTTCGTGCTGTTGCGGGTGAGGATGAAGCAGCTCGGGTCCGCCTCGGACTGAACGAGCCCAGGAAACGCCTTGTTGATGGACTTGACCATGTTCCACCAAGCGTTACACTGGGGTGCGAGTTAATGCGCGGTTGGGGGGGTCTGAAAAGGGGAGCTCCCTCTCTCCCCACCCCGAGGACCTCTGCCCAAGCTGTTGGTATAGAAGTCTAGAGGGCCTCAGGGGCTGTAGAGCCACACCTAGGAGAGGGGGTAGCTCACACCTTGTGGGCCGCACTGACCCTTCTCCCACGTGCCCTTGCCCGCCCCTCTGACCGCCGCCCGAGAGGCCCGACTTTAAGGGGCTGGTGAGAGCCCCCACCGCTGCGCCCTCACCTCACGCTGATATATCCTTTGGGAATGCCCATGGACTCTAGGGACCTGGGGGCAGCTTTGCCCGCGGGTGCCATGCTAGGCTATGGTAGCCATTCTTCCAGATTCTCCGGAGAGGCCGCAAAAGCGGCCAAGGCGGCCTCCACTCAAGGATCGTTGGGATTTTCTGGTGACTCAGGAAGGGGAGGTCTGTACTGAATAAAAATCGGTTCCGTGCTGTCCGCCCCGGGCTACGCATGGCACAATTTATTAGAAGTCGGGGCTTCATCTTCCGCCCGAGAGAAAAATCCCTCTTGTCTCTCCACTGTGTGCTTGATCCGGCGGTATATTTTTGGGCTATCTCTCCTCAAAAACGATGTCAAGCGCCCACTCGCAGCCAGCCGCGCCGCGCCCCTGGGCGCTCCCCGCTGCGGCGCGCCGCCCGCGCGCGGGTTGCCCGGGCGAGCGACCGCCACCGCTCGCCCCTCAGCACCCTCTGCCCGCGCACGGCCGACGCGCAAGCCCGCGGTCGCGCGCGAGCCGTCGCTTTGCGCACGCCGCCGTCTACCCGCGCTCGCTCGCGAACGAGTCCGGTGACCCTATATTCCGAGCAGCGGAGGTGTGCTTGCACCCCCTTCCCAAGGCACATGCACTTTGGAGGGAGAAAGTGGCCATTGCGGCGGCCGCAATCTCACATTAGGCACCTCACCCCCAGCAGGCGCGTTCTCGGGGTGCTGCTCCTGCACAGGTTTTGCGGCCGCCCCGAGAGGGGGAGCGGCCGCTCCTCCGCACCATCGGCCCACGGCATCCTGGGCGGCGTCGGCGCCGCCCCAACGGCCGGCTCGGGCGCTTGCCGCCCCGCCTCGGCTACACTTTGCCGCGGCGATCCACCGGTGCGCCGCCGCACCGCGCGCCTCCCCGGAGCCTCTGTACGGCGCGATGAGCCGCCTCGGCTGCCGCCGTGGTTGCGCCGGCGCCCCTCCCGCACGGCGCGACGCGACCGCAGCCGCGTGCGTGGTCTCACTCACCTCTCCCGCCCGCGCGTCCGCCTCTC
>NW_005197958.1:50457-52218 GCF_000372725.1 Emiliania huxleyi CCMP1516 | reverse complement strand
ACACACAATACGCACACACACGCACACACTGATGGCGACCCCTTTGTCGCCCAGGCAAAGTACGTCAAGAGCCCCTCCGAGCTGCGACTCCTCGCCAAGGGCCTCGGCCCTCGGGACATATACCGGCTGCCGGGGCTGATGAAGGGCAACGCCGCCGCGTTCGCAAAGGCGACGGCCCACCGACTGCCATCCAAATTGAACTCGCTTCATTAAATCATGCGGCTTTCTATCAGGTGCCTAAGATCCTCAAGACGCTCTTTGGCACGATCAAGTGGACGTGCCTGGACATCAAGGGCGGGCTGGCCGCGACGCCCAAGCTGCTCAAGGGCCCGTCGTCCGCAGCCGTCAACGACAACGAGCAAGAGGTTGAGGTCGAGCTCGAGGTCGAGGAGTGACTCTCTTCTCGTCCATTCCGCCCCTCCCTCCCCGTCCGTCGGAAGGAGTGTTGTCGTCGGGAACGCCGGTCGTCCGACAAGTCAAACGGAGACTCGGAGACGCGGGGGCGGCGTCTGTCCACTCGCGCGGGCCGCGCCGCGGGTCCCGAGTAGCGCGCGCGGGCCCCCCGCGGGCGCCGCGCGCGCGCGGCGCCGCGGCGGGTGGCGCGTTTAATGATTAATGCGCAGCGGTGTGCCGTGTCCCGCGACACCGGGTTTTGGATCTAGCGCCCGCCCTCTTTCTGGCCGCGTCCCTCCCCTGTCCTCTCGACTGCTTCCCTCTTTTACATACATAATTACGAGTACTTCCCTGCCGCGACATTCCACACACATTTGTACTGTTCGCCAGATTCCCGTGGCCCCGCCCCCGCACCTCCTCAGCGACGCCACATCTTCAAATTGCGGTCCTTGCCGCCCGACGCGACCCGCTCGCCGTCGGGCGACCAGTCGACCGAGTAGACCTCATCAGCGTGGCCAGGCAGATCCTCCTTGAGCTTGCGGCTCTTGAGCTCCCACACCTTGACCGTCGAGTCCTTGGATCCCGACGCGAGTAGCCGCGAGTCGCCCGACCACGCCAGCTGGTACACAGCGCCCACGTGCCCGCGCAGCGCTGCGACAAACTTGCCCGTCCGCGCGGCCCACAGCCGGATGGCGCCGTCGAACGAGCCCGAGGCGAGCCACTGCCCGTCGGGTGAGAAGGTGACCGCGTTGACGAGCTGCACGTGCCTGAAGCGGAGATCGCAAGTTCGAGGGACGTGTCTCGAAAGTGTCGCGGCTGGCGAGCTGAGCGCGCCCGGTCAGCCGCGCGATCGGCTTCTTGCCCGCGGCGGGCGCCCACAGGAAGACCGTGAAGTCGTCCGAGCCAGAGGCGAGCAGCTCGGCGGTCCCTCGAGCCTCGGCGTACCGCTGCGCGGCACCAGCCTGTGGCCGGGGACGCGGCAGCGACGTGTGGCGGCGGGGCGGAGGTCGTGATTTAGGCGGCGGGCGAGCGGGTTGAGTGGAGGAGTGGCGTGGTGCAGTCGCCAAGAGGAGAGGCAGCAGAGGGGAAGCGAGGCAGGGGACACAGGCAGCAGTACGGAGAGGGAGAGGCGCGCGCCTTTGCGGCCGCCTCGTCCGCCGGCGCGACGCCGCGGTGGTCGAAGGGGCCGCGCCGCAGCGCATAGTCGGTCGAGGCGGAGAGGCAGTTAACCCAATGGCCGTGCCCCTCGAGCGAGCGCACCTGTCGCGAGCGGCGGCGGGGCCAGCGACTCAAGGGGGCTGCCACGCATGCCTCTGCCACGCATGCCTCTGCGGCGGCGGCGTGGGCGCACCAGCTTGCTCTCATCCG
>NW_005197958.1:44750-48472 GCF_000372725.1 Emiliania huxleyi CCMP1516 | reverse complement strand
CTTTAACCCCCCCTTTTTATCTTCTTTCCCCTCCTTCTTCTCTCCTATCTCTCCTTTCTCCTCTCCTCTCCTCTCCTCTCCTCTTCTCATCCTCTCCCCTCTCCTCCTCTCCTCTCTCCCCCCCCCCTCCCCCAGCAGCTTCCTCGAGGCCGAACAGGTAGATCCTCCCTGATCGCTAAGCTACCACAGGGGACGGCCAGGTAGTAGACGTCGTCCGCCGCCGCCTCCGCCGCCCGCGTGCCTCCGCCCCGCTCAGCAAAAAATCAGCATTATATCAGGAGGTGCCAAAGCCGCAGCATCTCCATGAGGTGAGCGTCGTGCGTTTTGCCGCGGCGCGCCGCCGCTGCGCCGACTGGCTCCCGGTTCGAATCGTCCTTCGCGGAGCGAACGCGGCGACACGTGCGCACGTCGCGCGCGTGTGCGCCTGCGACAAGACGAGACGAGACGAGAAGAGAAGGAGAAGTAGACGGTTGTTGTTTTTGCTGCCGCGGCCGCGCCGCGAGCTCGCGTCTGTTTTGGCGCCGACGACGCGACGCGCCCCGCTGCGTGAGGTGGCGCCGCCGCGGAGTCGGCGCCGCGATCAACCGCGCGCCAGCGGCGAGCGGCGCAGCGCGGCCACCATGCGGCGCGACGTGCCCGCCGTTCGATTCTGTTTTTCTTTCTTTCTTTCTTTTACCCTTGGGTTCCCATCCCTCCCTTGGGGTGTCTGCTTTCTTTCTTTCTTTCACCCTTGGGTTGTCTGTTTTCTTTCTTTCTTTCTTCCTTCGCCGAGAGAGGTCGCGGTCTTTTTGGGAGAGAGATTTTCTTTTTGTCGATCGCTTTTGTCAGTAGGAGGCCCGCGTGTCGCGATGCGCTCCCCGCCCCCGTTCTTCCGGTGTCCCTGATCGTCCTTCCTTCCAAGATCCTGCTCGTGCAGGTGGGGACCCTGGCCGTCTCCCCCACCCCTTTTTGGAATTCAGTCATTAACCTCACTCACGACACACCCAGGCGCCAGGGCCGGGGAGCAAGTGGCGTGTCCGATTTATTTATTATCTACCCCTAGAAGAAGAAAACACCGGCTTCTTCTTGACGTCCTCCAGCGTTCGTTTTCTTTTTGACACACTGTGTGTACCCTGCCCAGCCCCTTTCCGTGTCGCGATGCGCTCCTCCCTCCCGTTTCCCGTGCCCCCTGCCTGATCGTCCTTCCCGGATCCTGAGCACGTCGCTCGTCGGGTCTACGTGTCTGTTCGGTATCTCCTTCTTCGGGTCGATCCCTTTTGGTAAGGGACCCCACGATCGTCTCGCCCTCCCTCACTTGCGATCCCTGGTGGTGGTGGTGGGGGGGGGGTCTGACAAACACGGTGGCCATCTCGGCGGCAGTGGCGGGTGTCTGTGACCGATCGTGCTACAAGGGACGGGGTAAGCCCACGAGTCGTAACGCTAACGGGGGTCGGAGGGTGCCGTCTCGAGCCGTCGGCACCCCATCCAATCAGGGTACTTCCACTACGAACGTGGGCTCGTCGCTGTCCCCAACCGAGACCTGGACTGTCTCCTCTCCAAGAGGCAAGTGGGCGCGCAGCAGGTGGCTGATCTGCTCGTTCCCCGCCAGCTGCAGTGGCGTCTCGCCAGTTGCATTGGGCATGAGCGGGTCGGCTCGGGCTGCGAGTAGGAGTCGCGCGGCTTCGTGCTGTCCGCGTGCTGCTGCCCAGTGGAGCGGCACACGATCGCCATCAGAGTCGCGGGCGTTTGGATCCGCCGCCGGATTGCGGCACAGAAGGTACTTGAGCCGAGCCGTCTGCCCGAGGGCAGCATGCAGCGAGAGGCCGTGAAGGCCGTTGAAGACTTTCTTACTCTCGCACGGCCAACCACCTTTTTGAACTATCGCCTTCTTTAAGACTCGCGCACTGCTCGGGCTGCCGCTGTTGTTGGCATCACTCTCCTTGTTGCACCCTCGCGAAACCGTCCTCGTCTGAGCGCCAGTGCCGCCGCCAGCGTCGGCGTCGTTCGTGGCCTCGATGACGTGGCTCACCCTCGCCGCCAGCCACCGGCGGGCTGCAATTCGAGCGTCGTGAGGGTCACCCGGTCCTCGGTGGGAGCCGCAGGGGGGGGCCATCTCGCATTTGATGAGTGGTCGTGCGAGGTGAAACGTCGGAAACTTGTGTCATCATCTCTCTCTCTTCTCTCTCTCCGTGTACGTTTCAGTGTCTAGACACAGAGGATTTCTCTCTCTCAATGTACGTACTTTTAGCTTACTGGGAGAAAAGAGAGAGGGGGTCTAGAGGGTCTCTCAATGTATGTGGCTCTTACGTACATTCCCGGAGGAGGACTGCTGACAGGATTTGCGATTTTTTTTTGCGATTTTAGGAAACCAACAAGAAATCACGACTCTCACAGTGATTTGGCTCGGCAGCTTGTTAGCCCTCAGCCGAAGCTGGTGTGGTTCTTACGAACATACCCGAGAGAGAGAGAGAGAGAGCACACCCCCCTCTCCCCTCCTTTCTTTCTCCCAGTAAGCTAAAAGTACGTACCCGAAGGTGGACTGCTGACAGGGTTTGTTTGCGATGAGGACATGAATGAGGAGTGACTCCGAAGCTGCTGCGGGACACTCGCGGGCCGAGGACTCTGCTGATTTTAGCTTTTCTCCTGTTGTATGTGGCTCTTACTAAGAAGGGAGATCTTTCCGGGCTTTGAAAGAAAGAACAGAGAACGCCAAACGAGGGATGGGGGAGGAGGAGTGGAGGACAGGGTCCACACCTGCACGAGCAGGATTTTGGAAGGACGATCAGGGGCACAGGTGGGGCTCTCCTGCTCCTGACAAGGGAAGAAAAGAAAGAAAACAGAAACCCCAAGGGAGGGGGATGGGAGGACGGCACGCTGTTCACTAGGGACACGACATGCGCGCGCGCTTATTCTTTTTCCCCTCGTCGGCCGCCATCATGGGCGGCTGCTGCTCTTCTCAGGTGGATGGCGACGCCGGAGATCGCTCCGAAAGCCATCTCCTCGAGGACCCGCCGCGCCAGCCGTCGCCCGACTCGACGGCGTTGAGGGACCTGCCGCCTTCGCCCACCGTGTTGGAACGCTTGCCGCCGCGATCTCCCGGTCGCATGGATGACGCTGAGAGTTTGCATTTACGGCAACCCTCGCCACTGCCAGAGCACACCTCACCGCCGCAGCCCACACCACTGCCAGAGCAGACGTCGCCGCCGCAAGACGGACGCGAGGCGGGCACGCTCAAGCCAAAGTACATGACACTCGGCCAGCTGAAGCGCGCGCTGCGCCAGCGCGGCGAGCAGCCCGCCGAGGGGGCGAGCAAAGAGGCGCTGCAGGCGCAGCTGAGCGCGTTGCTAGGGCTCGACCCGTCGGGCTTCTCTGCGGCGGCGGCCGAGGCGGACCGGGCCGCCGTGCAGAAGAAGGAGGCGTTCGAGGCGCGGCGCGCGGCGGCCGAGCAGGCGCTGCAGGCCCAGGCGGCGACGAGGAAGCGCACGGAGGGGTCGCTCGAGCTCGCCGGCATACGAGTGGCGACGGGCGGCGGGGAGGTGGCCGGCGGCGAGAGCGCCCAGGAGGGCGAGCTGTGCGCCGTCACCATGAGCCGCCCAAAGGGCGGCGCGTCGCGCCGACCGCCGACCCGCAAGCCTCCCGGAGCGGCCCGGGAGGGCGGCGGGCTCAACGTAGGGTAGCGCTGGCAGGGAATCCACCGAGACGTAGACTCTCTTCGACCCGCCATTGTAGGAGGCACTTGGAGC
>NW_005197958.1:39704-42924 GCF_000372725.1 Emiliania huxleyi CCMP1516 | reverse complement strand
GAGGTGGGACCCCAGGGACCGAGCTTGGGGAATCCCCCCGAAGTGCTACTGCCCCTTGGGATTCCGCCGCAGCCCAACCTCCTTTGGGGGGGGGGGGGGGGGCCCCGGCCCCTTTATGAATGGTTTTCCGGGGGGGGGGCCGGGAACGCCCTTTTTTGGGTTTTTTCGTGGAATTTGCCCGAAGGGTAAACGCAACTTTGGCTTTCGGTAAAAATTAAAGTTGGCCGAATGGTTTGGGGGAAAAACCAAAGGGGAGGGTTGGCTCCTAGAGCTAAAGGTGGACATTTTTGGTTCCGAAAATGGGAACGGGTTTTGGTCCCCAGGGGGTTGACCCGTTTCCTCCAGATGGAGAGGGGTTTTATGAACGGCCGAGCAAAATTTTTTCATTATTATTATTAATTGATCCTTTTTGCAGGGGTGAGCCCCCCCCCCCCCCCCCCTCGCCCATTCCCTCCCCTCTCCCGCCACGCGCCCCGTCCGAGCCCTCTCCGCTCTTGCACAACAGGAATTTGGACAATTAATCAGATGGCTTCTAGGTGGTAGGGAAACGCAACTCGAAATAATGGGCTTGCCCATCCCGGAGTGGTTCGACTCCACGCAAACCCGGAAGGTGATGGGAGGAGCCGCGTGCGACCTGAGGCCCTGGAAGGAGGGTACTGCGCTGTAGCGCCCGGGTCATGCTGAACGAGCACCTCTTGTAGCTCGATCGGTCACACCGCCATCACCGCCGACGTTTCCCAGTGAGTGAGACGATGGAGAGGGAGGGAGGGGGGACGACACTGCTTTGGCAGCGTGCACCTCGATCCTGCACCGTGTTTGTTATGACCCCCCCCCCAATGAACACACCAGCGAGGGAGGGCGAGACGATCGAGGGGTCCCGTACCACGCGGAATCCACCCTACAGTCTGTTGCGGGCATTAAGAAACCTTACCATTAAGAAACCCTACCAAGCGATTTCCGCAAAAATCTAAGAAACCACGGCGCGCCGCAGGCGCGGCCCCAAGAAAGGGCCCACACACGAGTGTGAACAGGAGCCCCGCTCAAATTTTCTCTTCGCCTGCGGCGCGCCCCGCACTTGTCATTTTGCCCAAGTCTGCGGTGTTCTGGGCGGTGTGGATGGAGGTGTGTCCAGCGCTTCCTTATCAGTGTATGTAGCTCTTACGTACATTCCCGGAGGAGGACTGCTGACGCTTATTGTCATTTTACCTAAAAGTTCCTACGTCCCGGCTGACCTGGGGTGCCGGCCGAAGCTAAGAAACCACGGCGTGGGGTGGGTGGGGTGGGTGGAAAGGCTTAGAAACGGCGGCGTGCCGGGGGATCCTGTTTTCTTAATGCCCGCAACAGACTGTATCCCACAGTGCTCAAGTGTCAAGGCCGTGTGAAGACCCGCCTCACGACGCCTCGAGTGCTGAGACGCGCTGGCTGGCGAACTGTTGAGCGCTGTCTGAGCGGTGGACACCGAGAATCGCAGGATCATGCCGAAACCTGAATACACCGTGTTCATCGGCACGTCCGCCCACACAGGACTTTGCGAGGCGCTCGTCGGCCTCGCAGCACGCCTCTCTCCTGCCGAGGCCGCAGCTCGGCTAGCTCGCGGGGACGACCCCAGAGCAAACCGCGTGCTGCACGTGTGCGTGGTGGACGGCCGCGTGGCTGGCTGCATATCTTCCACGCTGCAGCCGATGTGGACGCCCGCTGGGTGCGGGCACTGGGGCCTGCTGGTGGTCGCGCCCGCCATGCGTCGCAAGGGCATCGCTTGTGCGCTGGTGCACGCGGCAGAGGAGCGGCTGCGGGCTGGCGGCTGCAACGCGGTTCAGATCGAGTACGAATGGGCGCCTGGCTACGCGCATGGGCAAGTGCTTGAGGCCTGGTACGAAGGTCGGCTCCGATTCGAGCGTATCTCCGGCGCTTTCACGAGCCGTCTCTTTGGCCTGGTCATCGGCCACCACTCAAAGACCGAGTTCAGGCGGTGCCGAAAGAGCCTGTCTTCAGGTGGCGGCGCCACCGCTAGGACCGCGAGCACATCTGATGTCGCACTGCCGACCGCGGGTGTTGCCGTCTTGGTGATAGCGATCACAGCAGTCGCCGTCGCCTTTAGCTATAGCTTGCTGGGCGAGTGATGTGAAGTGTTGCGTGCGGCACTGGGGCCTCTAGCAATAATCCATAAACGAAAAGGCCAGGCTCTGGCCTTTGTGGCAAGATAGTACAAGCAGATATAGAGAGATGGGTACGAATACGAATAGCCCTCCAGTCCTACGGCTCTTAAATAAATAAAGAAAACGGTCAAACTCTGAGACGAGATGGGATTTAGGGACGTGTGTCCCCGCCCGTTTAGGCCGCGCTATAGGATAAAAAGCCGCGAGCCCGCGAGCTCTCAAACTCGGACGAGGGGGTGTCACAGCTATATTCTATATACGAGCTACGAACAAGTTTTTGTTCACACCAGTCGACTCGCATCGGTTGCCTCCATGAACGGCGGAGCTATTCTCGCACACACACGGATACAGACAGTCGATGTATGTATGTATGTAGTAAGGTGAAGAACAGCCAGCTCGGACTGGACATCTTGTGCTTTTGTGAACAGCGTCGACTTCCATGGTTGTATCTTTTCCCCGGAGGCTATGGTGAACAGATTATAACCACACGTTACCAAGCCCACACACATCAACCCCGCACACAAATACACACACGCTCGACAACGCCGTCAGTGTGTAAGCTCCCTCAAAGCCTCTTGCTGCAGTCGGTCTGCGTAACCTCAGCAGCCGAAGACGCCCCCGCCTCCTTGTTGTCTCGCTCTTGCCGCTCTGTCGTGCTGTCGTCATGGATGACCACCTCGTGCAGCCCTCGGTCGGGATCGGGCACGCTGGAATGGTGCAGCAGCACTAGCTTTGCGGGCGATGGATCACTACCGAGCCATTTAATTCTAGGAGCGCAATGCCCATCGCCCACGCATCGCTCTGTGCCGCGGCTTGCGCTGCTCTGCGCGAGCCTGGCTTCGCGCTGCTTGATATCGAGGCGAGCGACGGGCGCGGCGCGCCGCTGCCAGGCGTGACCTACGTGGGTGAGACGCCTGAAGAGCGATCCGAGCTGATTGCACAGTTCGAGGACCCGTTCTTCCTCAGCATCATGGGTGGCCTCCTCACCGCCTCCTTCACTGTGCGAGACATGCTCGAGGGCATCCCTCAGCTGGGCACGCAGATCCCGCTCCTGCACGCCGCCA
>NW_005197958.1:27318-29374 GCF_000372725.1 Emiliania huxleyi CCMP1516 | reverse complement strand
CATAGATTCCAAAGCATTGTAATAGCAAAGGGGGAAAAGGTACCCTCGACCCTCACGCCTGCACCCTCGCGCGGCAGCACACCACTGCTCCGCACGAGACACCGTTGCAGGACCAACCCCAAAACGCGACAGCGCACACAAAACAGGGAGGGTGGGTGGGGAAGCAAGACAGGCCGTGTGGGGTGTGGGTGTCACGAGGACAGACGTCCACGAAGACGGTGGACGGACGCAAACTCCTTATCCAATTCACACTCACGGCTGTCCTACTGGTCATATAGAAAGTCGGCCGTCCGCGAGCCCCCAGCTCGCCGACGGCGAGAGAGATGCCACGAGGGGTCGCGGTGGCGTCCATCGCCAGGCTCCCTAGCTCAACCGACGACCCTTCGGGATCGACGGCCGATCGTCATGAGCCTGTCGAGGACTGGGGCTCCACTCGAGGTCATGTTCATAGATTCCAAAGCATTGTTAATAGCAAAGGGGGGAAAAGGTACCCTCGACCCTCACGCCTGCAACCCTCGCGCGGCAGCACACCACTGCTCCGCACGAGACACCGTTGCAGGACCAACCCCCATCGCCATCCATCGTAGAACATGATCTCGAGCCCTGCCCCAGCCCCTCAGCCACTACACCATCATAGTCACTCGCGCGAGCCGCTCGATGCGCGAGGCGAGATCGAGGCCGGCGTAGTGCTGCTGCATCGACCTCTCTCGCTCCTGCTCGTTCCAGCCGAAGATGCAGTCGATGTCTGTGATGGTAGCGCCCGTGACATCGCTCGTGTCCCGCGCCACCTTGTCCGAGAACCGTCGGTTCGAATGGTGGGCAAACTTGACGATCGGGTTGCCCGCCTCGTCCTCCTCAATCGCAAGCTCGAGGTCCTCCTCGTCGCGCTCGCGGAGGAGCTCGTACGCGAGCTTGAGCGCCTTCGTAGAATGGCTATATGACGAGCCAGTCTCTAGCGGAGTATCGGTGAGGGAAGCAAGACAGGCCGTGTGGGGTGTGGGTGTCACGAGGACAGACGTCCACGAAGACGGTGGACGGACGCAAACTCCTTATCCAATTCACACTCACGGCTGTCCTACTGGTCATATAGAAAGTCGGCCGTCCGCGAGCCCCCAGCTCGCCGACGGCGAGAGAGATGCCACGAGGGGTCGCGGTGGCGTCCATCGCCAGGCTCCCTAGCTCAACCGACGACCCTTCGGGATCGACGGCCGATCGTCATAACATAAAATTGATAGGGCGCCTGTTCACGGCATGGAGGGTGAGCCACGATGAACGTAATGAACGTAGAGCCGAACGAGAGGAAGCCGGGGAAGACGACTCCGAGGAGGACGAAACACCAGTGGAAATCCCGCCATCAGCTGTCACGATATACCCGAAGGGAACCCCAGTGCCAACACCGACCGTTGAGGTACAAGTGCTCGAAACGAGAGTGGACCTGAGCAACGACATGACTTGGAGGCAAATGATCGGAGTGGGAGTCAGAAATGTGGTCCTTGCGCGAGGGGAGCTCGATAAACTCGAGGGGCCAAAATACGCGGAGAGGAGAGCGGAGTTACGCAGAAAGGCGAGAGAAAGAAGCAGCGAGAGCAAGGCAGACGGCAGCGGCGTCTCAGAACGAGGCCGAGGAGAGCGATGAGTCAGAGGATGAAACAGCAGGAGAGAGAACGGAGGACGAGAGTGGGAAGAACGAGAGGTGGCATGAAGGTCGCCGACGAGTGCGCGCATTTACATGCTCACGTGGGATGCTGCATCATGCATGCGGACGTGTGATCGCAGTTACACGGACTGCATGCAGGTAACTCCGCGACCGCGTGCACCTCCACCAGGCTCCTCACATCAGAGGGCCCTTGGCGATAGGCTCCTCGCAAGCCCGTGCTCCTCACACAGACAATCTGGCAGTCCTCGGGGTCGCGCATGGACATTCGAGCACGGACAGACAGCGAAGATTCTCCCCCTCCCGCAGGTCCTCCTCCTGGGGCAGTGTCCCCTCCAACCCCGCAACCCCCCCCGGCTCATATCCACAGCCCGGACGTCTCGGGCAGGGGCGGCTGCCCCG
>NW_005197958.1:3070-27169 GCF_000372725.1 Emiliania huxleyi CCMP1516 | reverse complement strand
CACGCTGCCGGGCTCAGCTCCTTGGGATACTTGGGCGAGACCTCGGGCGATAGCGCTTCCCGCTGGCGCTTCCAGTAGCCCTCCGACAGCTGTTGGACTTGGACACCGCCGCCGCCGAGCCCGCCTCCCTCGCCGCCTCCTCCGCCCTCACCGCCACCTCCTCCGAGCGGCCCGCCGCCTCCCTCGCCCGTCAGCAGGACGCGGGTTGGTTGGGAGCTGCTCCGGCGCAAGCGGCGGGAGCGGAGCACGCAGCTCAACCTGCGGGGGAGAGGGGGGGAGGAGGAGGGCAGAGGGCACGCAGGGGGTGTGTATGCGTGAGCGGTGCGTTTCGCACTACTCGAGCGCGCGGCGCACCAGCACACGAGGCCGAGCGCGGCGATGGCGGCCGTGACGACACCAGCCCTAGCACCAGCCGTACACTCGGCGGCGGAACAGCCCTTGATCTCTCGTAGCATGGTGGAAATATCAAAGGAAGGCGCCGGCGGCGGAGCGAAGGGGGGCGAGAGCGGCGGTGGCGGCTGCTCCGGCGGCGGCGAGGGTGGCGGCAGGGGAGGTGGCAGCGAGGGTGGTGGCAGCAACGGCGGAGGCAGCGAGGGTGGCGGGGGCGAGGGTGGCGGCGGCGAGGGTGGCGGCATAAAGGGCGGCGGCTACGGCGGCGGGGAAGGCTGGCGCTGCATAGGAACCTAGTCGTCGTCCTGCGTCGCGTCGTGTCGGCGTTCCAACGCATGGGTACCTAGGTACCTGGGAACAGCGCCTCGAAGGTCCCGACAAGAAAAAAGCACCCCGATAGAGAAACGTTCATTTCACCTTCTCTCTCCTCCCTAGTTCCAGGGACTATGCCTGAGGTGTTAAATTTTGCTCCCCCCCCAACCCCCCATGTCCACAGAGATTTTTTTCTTCTCTCTTGAGATTTTTAGCAATACCTTAAAGAGAGGTTACATACAGGTGGGTTAAGAGGGAGATGCGCGCGAGCTGCGGGACCGCCGGGACGGCGGGCGGGTGATTTCTCCCGCCGCCGCCACTTTTGGCGACTTTTGGCGACTTTTGGGACGCGCGATCGATCGGCCGAGATTCAATACCAAACAACTCTAACCCTCACACGTCATTTGGGGCCTGGAGCCCTGGCATTTAAAGGGCCCTGTTCACGCGCGCGCGAGACGTGCAGACAGGGTTGCCAGGTGAGAGCGAATGGCGCGGTTCACGCCTCGCACAACAGAGAGAGAGATGCGCTCTGCCATGGTGGGACATAAAAGAGAGCGAGTACTTGGGCGAGAGGAGTAGGCCGTGCGGTCGACGCTTGTCCATGTCCATATGTCCATGTCCATGTCCATGTCCATGTGGCCCGTGGCTTGCCCGAATCTCCCCCCCAGGGCGGCTAGCTGTTACGTCTTCGGTCCCCGCGGGAAGCCCCGCGCATAGGACAACAACGTCTGTCCCACACACGCACAGACGCGCACATACATCATGCTCGGGCACCCCCCACAGTGTAGTCGTGGTGTGAGCACACAAGTACTAGCAGAGTGCACACCTGCCTTGGCGGGTGAGGGGGTCCGTAACGGAATCAAAGCCTCTTGGTGCCAACGACAAACGTGCTCGAGCGCGCCGAAGAGAGACGATCGACTCCTTCAAACACAGCTACCTTGGAGTTGGACTTGGGTGCGCCGAGCGCCGGCTCGAGAGCGCCGGCGCGTAGGTCGCGACCGACGCGCAGCGCGGGCACGAGCACAGGAGCGCCGCGGGTGCCGTGCCACTAACCTGGTTGTGCCGGGCAGGGCAGTTGAGTGGTGGACCATTGGCATTGCGGCATGCGCGATGCGCGGGGGAGGGGGGAGGCCGCCCGCCGCCGCCCCCCAGGCGTTTATCGTTTTTTATCACCCCACCTCTTCACTTCAGGGGCCCGCTCCTCACCTCGTACAGCTGCAGGCCGTCCCACACCCCGCCGAGCGCCCACAGCCCGCGCTCTCGCAGCGGGAGGGCCTCGGCCACGTGCCTCAGGCAGCCCTCCGGCACCGGACTCCGGCAAGCGCGCAGGCCGTGCGCCGCGCACCTGCGCTCGAAGCGGGCGAGGGCGGGGTCGAGGGTGCAGCCCCCCTCTGGCATCCCGGCCGCGCCGGCCAGGGCGGTCACCGCTCCCCCGGAGACGCGGTTGAAGAGCAGCAGCGTGACGCGCAGCGCCGGGTTCTCCGCCAGCAGTGCCGCCAGCGTCGCCTCGAGGCCGTCGCCGCCGGCAGCTTCGCCACCACCGCCGCCGCTGCCGATTGGCACGCTCACGATGTCGGCCCCGATGACGTGCGTCAGCGTCCGCGGGTCGACGAGGCGGCTCAGCCGGCGGACAGCCTCTGTGCCTCCCGCGGCGTCCCACCGTTCAACCCGCAGCAGCGCCGGCGCCTCGTTCTCCGCGGCGTTCCGATGCAAGTTGGCGAGCGCGCTGTCGCACACGTCGGTGGCGAGGACGCGAGTGGGGTCGCCGTCGGATCCCCCGCCGCCACCCGCATCTGAGGAGCACGAGGCCGCCAGCGCGAGGCCAATCGAGGTGACGCCAACGCCCGCTCCCACCTCCAAGACTGAGCCGTGGCGGAGCGGCACCCCGCCGTCGACCGCCCACTGCAGCAGCACACGGCCCGCCGGCCAGTCGACGCAACCCTGGCCGGCCTCGCCCTCAGCTGCGCGCACTCGAGTGTGCAGCTTCATATCGACCGAGACAGGCGTCGTGAGCACGTGCCGAACGGTCCGCCACTTGCGCAGGTCGAGCCACTCGTCCAAAGCGATCGCAGTCGCAGTGGCGAGACCGCCAAAGTAGGCTAGCGCGGCGGCGCGGTGCCTCTTAGGGACAGCACGGGCGGCCATGCGCACTCCCGTCGCTGCTATTGGCAGTAGGGGTGCGTTGCGCTCTCCATTGTTTTTCTTTCTTTCTATCTGCTGTAAAGCAAGAATCGGCGAGGGACTGCGAAGAGAGATAGGAAGAGGCAGACGGAGGGCCCAACTTGAGAATCGTGCTTTTTGTTGGGTTGTTTTGGGTTGGGTTGGGTCGTCTGGGTTGGGTCGTTTTGGTTGGGTTGGGTTGGTTGGGTTGTTGGGTTGGGTTGTTCAAAGCGAGGTTAGGTCGTCGGCGCGAAGGGTGAGGTCTCGACCGCCGCCGCTCACGCCAGCCTGCCGCCAGCGGACGGCCACTGCCGGTGTTTTTGGCTTCGCCACCGTCCAAGGCGTGCGCTATGGCCTATGCGATCGCCGACATCGAGCGAGCACGCCTGTCCGACGAGCGGCTTGCTGTGCGGACGCCTTCTTGTGTATGGCTCTCGTCGAGAGCGTTTTGCGTCCCGGCGGGTGGGAGAGCATGTGTCGTTCTGATGTGTCACTGTGTGCGTCACATCGATGTGGATAACAAGCACGGTCGATCCGTCAAAGCGATACACTCGTGTCACGTTGGACGGCTTGCACGGAGCTCTGACTGTGCCAGGCTGCCAGCACACAGAAAGAGAGCCCCCGCGCGGCAAGAAGAGCTCGATGGGGAGCGAGAACCGTCAGATTTTCAGGTGTAACCTGAACGCTGAAGTCCGTCGCGACGCGCTCAATCCCTCCCAAGCAAAAGCCTGTGGCTCCCATCCCTCCCTTGGGTTGTCTGTTTTCTTTCTTTCTTTTCCGAGAATCGGCGATTTCCCCTTCAAGACCTCACGCCCCCCACAGAAAGCGGTTTTTGCCATAAAATAATGCTGTTTTCGTTGGGCCGATTTTCGCTAAGGACGAGGACATGCGTAGGCCGCACCTCTAGCGAAGCCGCCACAGAGTGGGAGACTCCTATCACCGTCCCTGCCACCCACGGCGTGAGCCTTGGCCGCCTCTGTCAGTGTGCCCGTGATAGTGAGAGACTGTCAGTGAGAAGCCGGAGGAAGGTCGCTAGTCGAGAGAGATCGCCAGTGGAATAAGGAGTCCACCGTGCTGCGAACCTGTCGCTGTCCCTTGTCAGGAGCAGGAGAACTAGGAGAGCGCAACCAGTAGGAGCGGCCCGCGCCTGCCCCCGTGCCGCCGGGTGCAACTTTGTCCTATACGAGAGGGGAATCCCTGGGGCCCTGTCGTGTGGGTGAACCCTGCCCAGCCCCCCTCCGTGTCGCGATGCGCTCCCCACTCCCGTTCCCCTGTGTCCCTGATCGTCCTTCCAAAATCCTGCTCGTGCAGGTAGGGACCCTGTCCTCCCCCCATCCCTCGTCTGGTTTGTCTGTTTTCTTTCTTTCTTTCTTTCTTTCGAGAATCGGCGAGGGACTGCGAAGAGAGATAGGAAGAGGCAGACGCCCAAGGGTGGGCGACGGCTAGCGCACCACACTCCTCTCCTCAAAATCCCTGTGTGGTGGCGGCGTGCCGTCCTCCCATCCCTCTCTTGGGTTGTCTGTTTTCTGTCTTTCTTTTTTGAGTACGCTCTCAAGTCAGAAGTGAGAAGATGAAACAGCCAGGAGAGAGAACGACGAGAGTGGGAAGATCGCGAGGTGGCATGACGGTCGCTGCGAGAATTAGCGAGAAACTGCAAAGAGAGATATGAAGAGGTAGACGACCGAGGGTGAGTCACACACACACACACACACACTCACACACGAGGGTGGGCGACGCCGACGCGCGACGGCTAGCACTCCACTCCTCTCCTTAAAATCCCTGTGTGCCGGTGCGTGGCGGCGTGCCGTCATCCCATCCCTCCCTTGGGTTGTCTGTTCTTTCTTTTTCTTTCTTAAGACCCCGCCCCCCCCGGCTGTGCACCCGCTTTTACAAAAAAAAATCTGGCGCAGCTGTTTGTTTTTTCAGTTTTGTTTTTTGTTGTTGGGGATGTTGCGGATGTTGTTACAGTGTTCTGATAGTTGTGCCTTGTGCGGCTCTCTTCTTCTTGGTGTGGAGGGAAATAAATTAAACTGGCTCATCTCAACAAAACCGCTAATAGTTGAGCTGAGGTGGGAGCTGGGAGGGCGTCTACAGTGAATCACTGACAGTGGAGCGCTGTGTGTGTGTGTGTGTGTGTGTGTAAGAAACACGGTGGCCATGGCGGCGATGGTGGTGGCGGGCTGTGACCGATCACAATGACGGCGCGGCGTCGCCACCCCCGCTGCCGGCCGCTACGTCTACGGCGGCTCACAGAACCTGCTCCGTCGTGACGCGGCCGTCCATCAGCACGACGCGCAGCTGGCCTCCTCCGCCCACCCACGACGCGTCGCTCACTCGCCGCCGGCCGCAGCACGACCGCCCCTCCGCGCCGGAAAGCCGCCGCTGCACCGCCACGCCGACCGCAAAGTAGAGAAGGGTGGAGAGGCACTGCCCCCAGACGAAGGGCGACCCGCGGTGCTCGCTCGCCGCCGACGGGTCCACCACCCACAGGAAGCGCGCGTCGATGCGCGAGAAGGCGAGGAGGGCAAGGCCAGGCACGAGCCCCACGGCGCCAGCCGCGGCGGTGGCGAAGACCATGAGCGGCTTCTGCTGGTGCGCGAGGAGCACCGCGCCGACCAGGCCGGCCACGCCGATGCAGATAAAGTAGGTGAGGTCGCGATGGAGAAACACGACGCCCGTGGCGACGCGGTGCAAGCCGAGCTCGTAGCTCCAGAAGCCGAGTGCGCCGCCCGCGCAGAGGCCCACGGACGCAAAGGCCAGCGTGAGGAGCCGCAGCGCCAGGCCGCCCACCGCCACGCCGACCAAGAGTGGCGCGGCGCAGAGCGCGACGCAGTTTGCCGCCGCGGATGCGAGGGAGAGGCCGGAGAGGGCGGCGTCGGTGGCGAGGAGGGTGGCGAGGTAAGCGACGACTCCGGCGGAGAGGAAGAAGGCGAGACGAGAGAGTCGCTCTCCAGCGAGGAGGAGGAGCAACGACCCTACAGTCAGCGCGATGGCCACGGGCAGGGAGCCTTCGAGCGAGGCCTCGAGAGCGTGTGCCTCCTGCTCGACCCAGCCCGTGGCGGCTGAGGCGTTGAAGCGGAGCACGTACGGCAGGAGCGGCGAGACCGGGCAGCTCGGGTCGAGCGGGTAGGAGTCCACCATGAAAAGCAAGCTCGGATGACCCGTCTTTTGCGGTCGTCTTGTGGCAAGAAAAAATAAACCGCGGACGCTTGACTCCGTTGGGCCACGGTGACTAGGGAAGGGGAAGCAGAGTTCAGCAACGTATTCACGAGCGCATGATTTTCAGTGCTGATTTTAAGTTACGAAACGACGACAACACAAAAGTCGACTCGCATCGGTGCCCTTGCCCATAACGGGCGGAGCTATTCTCGCGTCCACACCACACGTTCACAAAGTCTTGTTGGTTTTTCTAAAATCTCTCAATCAAACTTAACCAAGTACATTGCCGGCATCACGCCGCCCAATGTCTCGTGCGAGGCTCTCGAGTTTGCACAACCGCATCCGCAAGTCCTTTGAGAGCATTGCTCGCGCCGACGCCTCGCCCCAGGCGCTCCGCGACTTGGCCTGCATATACTTTTCCGGCAAACAAAAAGGAAAACAAAGGGTCCCCAGCACTTTGCGTTTCCGGAAATTTCCAGGGAAAACAGAGGGTGTTTGGTGCTCCATTCTGGAAACTCGGGAGTTTCCCTGAGTCTGAGAGCTGGTCTGGGGCAAAATCCGAGGCAAAATTGAGGAAATCGGCACGATACCCAGGCGGTCGCAGGGTATTTTCCAGGTATACCCGGGGTTTTCCAGGTACGGATGTAGAGCTCTACAGCTTGAGCACTTGAGCACTGGATAGGGTCGATTCCGCATGGTACGGGACCCTTCGATCGTCTCGCCCTCCCTCACTGGTGTGTTCATTGGGGGGGGGTCATAACAAACACGGTACAGAATCGAGGTGCACGCTGCTGAGGCAGTGTCGTCCCCCCTCTCCCCGACGGCGATGGCGGTGTGACCGATCGAGCTACAAGACGGGAACTTGTTCAGCAGGATCCGGGATAGTCAGATGCACTACCTCACTGGGCCTGAGATCACCGTACGACAGCATCCCGTCACCGTCTCGGATTTATGTGGGGTCGAACCACTCCGGGATGGGCAAGCCCATCAATTTTCGTTTCGTATCTCCCCTGCACCTGCAGGCGATGGCGAGAGAGGGATGAGTGGAGCCGAAACGGAAGGGGAGAGGAGGAAAGGCGGGGGCGGGGCGGGGAGGGGGGGGGGGGGGGTAGGCCCTTTAAGCGGGGGAATGCCGGGGGGGGGGGGGGGGGGGGGCTCAGATGGTCAAAGACTGCAGTCATAGCAGCTTTGTAGACGTATTACACACACAAAGGCTCATAGCAACTCGGAGGCGTATTACACACACAAAGACTCCCAGCCACCCGGATCACCTCAGACAGCCTCCCCCCGTACCCGACCGGCCTCCCTCTGACTGCGCGCCGGCTGCTTCTTTCGCCTGGGCGCTGGGGTACCGCCGCCCCCCCTACAGCTCTACAGCGCTCTACAGCGCTCTCCAGCGCTCTCCAGCTCTACAGCTCTACAGCGCTCTACACTCTACAACTACATCCTCTCTCTACACACTACACCCTCCCTCAGGGCACAGGGGCACGCCGCAGGCGGGGCGGCATGCCGCGGCTCAACTTACTTGAGAGGGAGGAGTTCATCTTGACGGCGGTCGCCGACGCTGCTCGAATGGCAGTTGTCGACCGCCGGCAGTTGACCGGCAAGATGAAGTCCACTGCGCTCGCAAAAAATACCATCGGAACCGCACAATAGTAGGTAGGTAGGTAGAAAGGTGAAGAACAGCCCATAGTCCTCAGTCTGGCCAACGCCAGTTTCATCCCGGAGGACGACTCAGTTTTATCCCAAGAGCGCCCCGCTCCCCGAGCCCGAGTCCCTTCCAGCTACCGACGCGGTGGCCGAAGCTAGATTTCTGTCACCAGCTTGCGCTTCCGCAAAATGGCCGGCGGCAGCAGCGAGTCCGACGAGGACGGTGCATGGCAGACTGGTGGCGAGAAGACGCTCGACCGCCGCGAGTTTCACATGCCGCATGCCGGTGCTACGTTGCACATCTCGCAGGGCGCGCTCAGCCATACGACTTGGTCGACCGGCGCGGGCACTGTGGTGTGGGAGGCTGCGGACGCCACGGTGCGCCATTTGGATACCTCCTTCGCACCGAATGGTCTTCGTGGGAAGCGTGTCGTCGAGTTGGGAGCAGGCACGGGCGTGTGTGGCATCGCGTGCGCGGCTCTCGGCGCCACTGTCGTCCTGACCGACCTGCCCGAGGTGCTGCCGATCGCAAAGTCAAACGCCGCCGCGTCGCCGTGGCACGAGCGGATCTCCGTGCAGCCACTCAACTGGGCCGACGCTGCCGTGCCGGACGCCCTGACCTGCGCAGACCTCGTCGTCGCGTGCGACTGCATCTACCAGCCCGCTGCATACGGTGCGCTCGCCTCAGTCCTCGCCGCTCTCTCTTCGCCGTGCCTTATCGCGTGGCGTCCGCGCGGCAAGAGAGAGGCCGACTTCCTCGCGCAGGTCACGACGGCGTTCGCGCTCGAGCGCGTCGCCCACGCACAGGAGCGCGAGACTTCACTCGCGTGGTTGAGACCCGTGGATGCGAACATCAACTCGACGTGGTGACGTGTATTGACCCGATAGCGCTTAGCAGCCAGTGACCATTGTCCATTGTGAGCGTTTTTGTAACGCGCGCCACGACGCCGCAAACGGCAAAGACGCGCGCGCGGCTCGCGGCTCGCGGCAAAACACACACGTTCTAATATATGAGAACTTCTTCCCTTCTAAGCATCGCCCAGATCACACACGACACAGCTCACAGAACAGGGCTCGTCTCAGAGTTTGGCCGTTTTATATTTATTTATAGGGCACATACCTCACGCATACGACATAGGATAGAAAAGTTTACCTCACCTTACTTACCTGTAGGGGCGGCATAGCTCGAGGGGTAAAGCCGTATTGGTCGCATGGTCGAATTTGAGGGACACGGCGCGGCGCGGACAAGAAAGTAGACGAACTCAAGAGAACTGCGCCAGTCACGAGTCAGCAGTATATGTGCGCCACACGCAGTCGACGCACTCGCAGGATCCCAGAAACGTGTATGCCAGTTTTGCCAGGAGGGCGCCCCGAGAGTCAGAAAAAAAATTGCTTTAGAAGAAAAACGAGCACGCATATTCTCCCCCCTCCATTCTCTCCCCCTTGGCGTGGCGCGCCTCTCCCCCAGCTCTCGGTATCGCGTACTGCACGAGGCTACCGTGGGCCCCGCCTGCGCGCTGGGGGTTCCCTGCCCTGTCGGGAAGCCTAAGCTCTGAACCTGGGGTCGCTACCTAATGCGGGGCGAATGAGTGATGAAGTTAGTGCCTTGGTGTGCCCGTTCCCCATGATGGCTTCCCCTGGTCTCGCGACCATGAATGAGAGCTCTCACTCCCAGGGTACTCCCGCGTATCTCGGCTCCCTTATCCCCCCCCTCTTCCCCCCCCTTTCTCTCTCCGAGATGACCCGTGCTCTACGTGCCTAGGTTCGGTCCTCGGGGAGGGGGGATTGTCGGTGTGTCCTCGCGAGTTTTTTCGCTGGACGCCCGACAGCTTCGATTTCCCTCCTTAGCGCCCCGGGTAGAGCGTGGCCTCCCCTGGAGCCTGCCACGCCCGTTCTGTCTAAGCCCAGGGAGCAGCTTTCCAGTTGATCCTTATCGGACTGGTGAGTTCCTTCTCGCTGTCAGTGTGACGCCCTGGCAGACATTGGCAGCGGTGCTACACACACTACGCCCTCTTTCGTTTGGGTTTTAAGGGTGTTTTTTGTTAACAATTTCTACGGGCTAGCGATGTCGCAGTACATGCGCACTAGTTTGGCAGCGATAACGTCCCCGTGGCATGCTAGGGGGGCGCATGCGCACACCAGCCCCACGCGTCTGCCTCGCAGCATCAGAGCGAGGACTCTTCCCAGCATCTCCTTGCGCTGTTCTCTCGTGAGACTCGCGCTGTCCCTTGATGGATACGAAGGGGAGGGGTGTAATCTCTCGCCACCTCCAGCGGAGGTCTCCCGTCTTCTAGAATCTCAGCAAACCCGTCGATTACGAGTCCTCTCTCTGCCTCTCCTCTCATGCCGAGAGGGTTGCCGAGGGGGGTGCCTCTCTGGATGGGTACTAGTGTGAGATCTGGATCTCGGGGTGGGAGTTGGTGCTTATTCAGCACCGTAACTAGTTGTCAGGCTGTGTTCCGCATGTCGGCGTCGGAGGAGGAGGAGGCCCCCTGGCGGGCTCGCTTGCGGCGGAGGATCTCGTCCCTCTTGCTCTCCACTTCGTCCTTCGACGCCATGTTCCTCTTGCCGCCGCGGTACACGCCGATGCAGGTGCACATGAGCTGCGTCTCGTTGCCGACGAGTCCCATCTGTGTACGCAGGGTGAGAGGAGTCGGAGTGTTTTTCTTTATTTGGGGGTGTTTTTCTTTTTGGGTTGGGGCTGCCTGCTGAAGGTGGATGATGCGGTCCTTGACGGGCTTGCAGTACGAGGTCCGAGGGGTCAACTTGAGGCACTTGTCGCAAAAGATGGTCATGTTCTTGTTGGTGAAGCCGACCTTCCAGTCGTACCCGTTCTTGTCAACGAAGATCGTCCCGTTGTGGTTCAGCTTGATCTGTGGGATGCCTTTGGGGTTGATGTTGAAGGCGTCCTCGAAGGCGTTCTTCTGGACCTGCATGCGGCGGTGGGTGTTGGGTGTGTGGTGAGTTAGGAGCGCAGAAAAAGAAATAGGGAAAAAGAAATACCTCGTTGTGGAAGCCGAAGTAGGTCTTCGCCTTGTCGAACTGGACGCCGTTGCGGTAGGCCATCGCGATGCCGTAGGTGTCACAGAGGTCGTACAGCCCTTTCTGCAGGAACTCGCTCGCGGACTGGTAGGTCTCGCCTCGGCCTGGGGCGGAGACGCGCTCGAAGTAGATCAGCGTCCCCTCCTCCGAGGATTTGGACTGGTCCATGGCCCATTTGACGGCGGGGACGCACCTTGCCCGGATCTGCGGGAGGATCTCGACCATGAGCTTGGCGCCGTAGCCCGTCGTGATCATCTTGGGGGGCTTTGCGATGATGATGGGGTCCTGCGCGTGGGTTCGGTACTTTGTGAGTAGGGGATGGGTTCGGCTATTTGTGGGTATGGTGTGATTCGGCTGTTTGTGGGTGTGGCGGAGTGAAAGTATTAGTGGGTGGAGAGTATGGGCGTTCCTGTTTGATTCCGCCGCGGACGACGTGGATCTCAACGTAGTACGTCTGGGAGGAAAGCTGAAGGGCCTCGCCCCCGAACGCCTTGATCACGTTCTTGCGCAGGTTGGCGATCCCGAGCGAGCAGCCGCGCGGCACCTTGAACTCGCGCACGAGCGTGTTGTGGACCTCGCCCTCGTCGATGGTCCCGAGAAGGGCGCCCGGCTGGGGCGGGGCGGACAGGCGCAGGTGGATGTCGTAGGGGTCGGGCTTGTTGCGGTCGATCTTGACGGGGACCGAGTCGTCCACGGCGTCGTCGACATCGGCGACCGAGAAGACGATCGTGCCGCCGTCCGGGATGTCGTTGGGGTCCCCTGTGGTAAGGGGGGGAAGGAGGGGGGGAGGAGGGGAAGAGGGTGAGAAGAGAAGAAAAGAAACCGAGGGCCGAGTGGTTTGGCTATCCGCCTCCCAGAAACTTCTCGACGAAGTCGGAGTCGATCGTCGTCGTGACCCCGATGGTGGCGATGGAAGAGGCCATGGACTCGAACGTGGATCCGTCCTGAAGCTCGCCGAGGAGGTAGAAAGTAGAGTTCCTGCCATGCTGCAGAGTGAGTTTGTGGTCGAACTCGTCGTGGCCCGCCTCGATGAACATCGCGGAGACGATCGTGGCGACGTGCTCGGCGTTGATGCCGTTGCCGGCCTTCATCACCAGCATCTTCTCCTTGAGGGGCGCGTCGGGGACGTCGAGGTTCATGTCCTGGCACATTCAGGGTGGAAGGTATATGAGTTGCCAGGCGTGAGGCTTGCAGGAGAGCCGCGTGGCGCGGCGGTTCGGGGCTCGGTTTTGGGCGGCTGGACCCGGGTTCGAATCGGGCTCGCGGAGCGTCGCGGGCGCGTGGGTGCGTGGTGCGTGTGCAGTGCAGCAAGCGAGCGAGCGAGCGAGAGAGAGAGAGAGAGCAGGGCTCCTCTCTTTTGTCTCGCCGCGGCTGTTTCCTCTTCCGCGTGCCGGTCGTCATCTCGGGGTCTGTTCGGTGAGGACAGTGGCGGGCGTTGGGGTGTAGGTGGGCTCTGGTGGAGCTGTGTACTTGGTCTGTGCACAGGCGCTTTTTGTCGTGTGAGCGGCACGCGTGCACTGCGGGCGCGCGCGCCTTGAAGGTGCCCGTCGGATAGACGACGTCGGTCGTCTCGTCGGTGCGGGAGCGCTTCGGCGAGGTTGGCTCGCTGCGCGACATTGAGAAGGTGCCCGAAGGCAGGGAAGAGTCTAAGCGCCTCGCAGCAACGAGGTTTGCAAGAAACTTCCCCCCGAGAGTCAGACACGCACATACAGGCAAGCACACACATCAGACTGCCTCTCCAAGACAGCAAGGGGCGCTCAACTTCTCTCCAGCGTCTCTCCGCTCGACCTCAAGCATTGCTGCTCCTCGGTCTCCTCGACTGCACACACTGCACACACTGAGCGCTACACGAGCACACCCACACCACGTCCGACGATCATCCCCCGACCCGGGCGCGAGTTATCCCACTCTGTCAACACCTTCACGTTCACTTCACTGCCTTGGCCGCGAGCAGGCCAATGAGCGCGCCGGCGGCAAACGCGGCGCCGGCGACGGCGAAGAGCGTCTCGTTCGTGGGCGGCCCCCCCGCGGACGCCTTGTAGGCGCCCGCCCCAGAGATCCGACCGGAGAGACGGCTGGCGTCGCTGTACTCGGTGAGGCGGCGGCCGGGGAGCATATCGACCATATCATCGGCCTGCACGGGGTCGATCTCCTCGTCGAACGTGAAAAGGCCCTCCTTCTCCATCTTCCGCACCGTCGCCAAATCCGCCTCGAGCTGCTTCGCGTCCGGGTTGGCGAGGATGAGCACGCCGACGGCGGTGAAGAGGTCGACGGTGAGCTCCACCTGTTTAAGCTGCAAATCTGAGATGCTGTTCAGGAGCTGTTTACGGCGGTACAGAACAGGCCGAAGGTGAGCCGCGCCTTTGATCCGACGCCGATGGGCGTCTGCAGCGCGACGAAGGAAGCGAGCCTACGCTTCACGCTCCCACGATGTGAACGGCATCTCCTCACAGCGTCGCTTATATCACGCAAAGGAAGGGTGCGAGCCGCTTCATTTTTTCATAGCCGGGCATCGAGCGGACGGCGCCGCGGAAGAAGGAGACAAGCATCACCTGTTCACACGATGTGCAGGCGTGAAGAGACGCCATTCAACCCTTCGCGCCACCAAGGAGGGGTGAAGATTCGAGCCGTCTGACCCGCGGCCTTGAACTTTGGGTAAACGGCCGGAATCTTGTCGAACGCAGGCCCGTCGACGTGCGAGCTGACGGCGACGTCGGGTTGCGAGTACCCTCCCGTCAGCAGCTTCTCGAGCGGCACCCACGAGCCGTCCCACCCGTGCGAGCGGCAGTTCATCTCGACCATGCACGGCCCATCCGCCGTCATCATCACCTCACCGTGCGTCGGCCCGTTGTCGAGCTTGAGCGCCTTGAGCACGCCGAGCGTGTACTTGATCAGCACCTGCGCCACCTCCGAGCTCGACTCCACAGGGATCATGCCGTAGTAGACGAAGGCGGAGCCGTTCGTCGGCCGCCTAGGGTATGAAGTCCGGGGACATGAGGGGCATGGACGCGGCACGGCGCAGGGCAGTCAGAACATCGCGGGAACACAGAGACTTGGGGTTTCAAGAGGCTTGGGTTTCAGTATCTAGGGGCAAGACTTGTCGTAGACCCAAACCATGATGACCTTGTGCACACCGCCGCGAGAGACGCAATCGACTACGTACTCCTGCGCGGAGTGTGCGTGGGACGCTGGGCGGGGTCTGGGAGGGCCGCGACGGCTCGAGAGGGCGGGTGAGGCGCCTTGCCCTTGAGGAACTCTTGGCAGAGCACCGCCGCGCCCTGCGCCCCGCACTTGCGCTGCGACTCCATGAGGAGCGTGAAGTGGGCCTTGGCCTCCTCCACCGTGTGGCAGAGCTTGACGCCGTCGGAGCCAGCGCTCTCGACCGGCTTGACCACCACCGGCATAGACTCGGTCGCGACAAAGTCCTTCACCTCGGTCCAAGTCGTGCCGAGCGCCTCCCGCACCGCGCGGAGGCCCGTCGCCTTGACGGCCCGCTGCTGGACGCTCTGCCGGGAGGTGGGGGCGCGGCGGTGACGGTGGCGGCTGCAGAGGGCGAGTGTCAGCGCGATAGGGCGGCGGCGCCTTGTTGCGGCGGTCACCGAGCGGGAAGATGCCGTTGCTTCGGACTCCGAGCTCGAGACTCAGCTTGTCGGCCAAGGTGACTCCTGTCTCGGCGCCGACGATGCACGCCGCAATCGGCATCCCGCCGGCCGCCGCTTTGACCGCCGCGGCTGTTTGGGGGATGGTCGACTTCTCCTCCACTTCGGCGTGATACTTGATGCCCTTGCAGACGTCGGGCACGTGCGCCCGCATGTCCTCCGAGCACTCCTCACTCCACGCGATGATCACGGAGTAGCCCCGCTGCATGGCTTCGACGGCCACGACGCCTCCCGTGGACACTGGGTCAACGACAATAAAGGCCTGCCCGCTCATGGCTCTGATTCGCTCGCCCCTTCGGTTGTCAAGAGGCGGGGTACACGGCTCGATGCCGCCGCCGCGCGAACGGCCACAATCAAGATAAAAGTGTCCGCATGTCCAACGTAGTTTCTTTTTCAGTGTATGTAGCTCTTACGAGGTCCTCTTCGTTGTGAATTCCTTTTGACATGCTTTATGCTTCTATCATGACGTCATGCACATGCTTCATGCTTTCTATGATCTATCTATCTATCATGACACAGCTGCAATGGCGCGGCCCCCAAGTGCGGTCACGCGCCGGCGGGCCGCTTTCGCTTGCGGCCCTTGGCCTCGGCGGCCCGCCGCGATGCGACGCGCTCCGCGGCGTAGGCGGCCGCGAGCTCCGGCTCCCACATCTCCGTGATCTGGTTGTAGCCGTGCTCCCAGATGCCCAGCACCTCCGACGGCCGTAGCTGGCGCAGGTGGTCCACGTCGTTGGGGTTAAGGCCGATCACGAAGAGGCGAGCACCAAGGCGAACTCGCGAGACGAGCACGTGCAAGTCGACCAGCTTGAGCTTCGGGTAGACGCCGGCGCCGCGCTTGCCGAGGCTCACGATGAAGTAATCGAGCGTCTTGCCCTGCACCTGCAGCGAGCGGAAGATTGGCTTGGTTGGTTGCTAATGTGGGCGGCGCGACGGCTTGGGCACCCACTCACCTTGTAGTCTGTCACGGCGAACGCCAGATCGATCTGGTGCTTGTTGATGCGCAGCTCTTTGGGCACGCCCACCCGCGCCGCCCACGAGCTCGTCGGCGCGTACGTTGACGACGCCTTGCCAACCAGCACTGGCACGATGAGCTCCTCATCGAAGAGCGACGCGCCACGCGCCAGCAGCGTCTGTCGCGCCTCGTCGGACACGTCGGGGATCGCGTTGACGGAGAGCGGCGGCTCGATCTGCACCTCCCAGATGCCGTACTGGTCGTTCCACACCGTGTTGGCGAGGCAGTTGTCGAGTGTGGTGTCTCCAGCGAGCGTGAGCGAGTGCAGCTCGGCGTCGCAGCCGTTGACGAGACCGCGCCCCGTCTCGATGTTGGAGGTGATGCTCGCGGGCGCGCCTTCCACAAAGTGGAAGCACAGGCCGGCGCGCTCCTCGAGGTAGGCCCGCTCGGTCTCCGTCTCGGTGAGGTAGCTGGCGGCGACGCCCACGAGCGGCTGCTACACGCCCAAGCTCACCTTCTGGCCTTGGCGAGTGACGCGCGCCATGAACTTCCCGCCTGACACGCCGCACACGCCCATGTACCCAGTGGCTGACCTCGCGGAGTGGATCAGCTGCACGCCACCAGCTTGCGAAACAACGGCGGCGGAGGAGGGAGTGGGTGCGGCGGGGCTGGCGACGGGCGGCGAAACGGTGGGGAAAGCAACGGCCAAGACCGGGCAAGCGGCAGCGGAAGAGGCGGATGCAGCGGCGGCGTGGTCGGCGGGTGCGTCGGGCCTGGCGACGGGCGGCGAAGCGGCGGGGGTGCAACTGGAGCCCGGCGGGTCGTGAACGTCAGCATGCGAAATGATACCATCACAATCGCTGCGTCGTAGCCGGGGAGAACGCCGAGGTGCAGCCGGCTCGACGAATGCAACGGCGGCGTGGTGGGCGGGAGCGGCGGTGGAGCAGGGGGCGACGGCAAGGTTGCATCCGGAGCCCGGCGGGTCGATCTGCATCGGCTGCACGTCGGCCACGTCGGCTTCTGCCAGCTCTGGCTGCTGGGCGGCGGTCGGCGTGGAGAATGGCAGGACAGTTTGGGGCGCATTTGAGAGCGCTGGCCACGACGCGCCGTCGGTTTGGTCGGGGTGGTTCCTCACCCCTGGTGTTTCTTCATTCCGTCGGGGAGGCTCTGTGCAGGGCGAAGCGAGGGCCGTGGGGAAGGGGCCAGTGGGGCGATGGGCAGAGAGGGGGCAGTGACCCGATGTGTGGGCAGGTTTCTAGGTCTGGGGCCCCGACGCGCCGTCGGTTTGGTCGGGGTGGTTCCTCACCCCTGGTGTTTCTTCATTCCGTCGGGGAGGCTCTGTGCAGGGCGAAGCGAGGGCCGTGGGGAAGGGGCCAGTGGGGCGATGGGCAGAGAGGGGGCAGTGACCCGATGTGTGGGCAGGTTTCTAGGTCTGGCTGTGTGGACAGCCAGCAGCGAGAGTAGGATGTGCTCAGTACCTGTGCACGAAGGACAGAGGCGGGTCGGAAGGTCGAGACTGCTGACCGCTCCTCCATTGCTCCCCCGCCGGTGGACGCCGCGTGCGATGCTGTCGTCGGTATGCGGGAGGCGTGCTAAAGTGCTAGCGGGGCGGACGCGACAACCTGGCGTTGCCATCGCGAAGGGCTCGGGCTCGAGTGAGCGCCGCCGGCGACGCGTCGTTGCGGCCGTGGCCGCGCGAGCCACTTGCATCGACGGGCTGCTTAGGGGGGGGGGCGCCAATGAGGCTTGCCCGTCGGCAATCCATCCAGTATTGAGCTCGGGCATTTGTGGTGGAGGCAGACCGCTCTCCTCGGCCAAGAGTAGACGTGCGCGAAATTAATCTTGGGAGTGGGTTACACTACAGAAATAAATTTCTACGTTGAACGATGAATAAACAGTTCAAATTGTCTCCCGAATAAGCGAAAAGGCTCGCGAGGTGGGGTGCTAGTATGAGCCCGACCCAGGTCGTAGTGTTCTTGCTCCCAGCGCTTGCGCTTCGGCGGTTAGTGGTGCACTAACCTCCGAGAAACCCTTCGGGTCGCTCCTCGTCGCAAACCCTGTCAGCAGAGTCTCCTACGGGAATGTACGTAAGAGCTACATACACTGAAAAGTACACTACACTGAAAAGTTGGCCGGCCGTCGAATAGCGAGGTATGAGGAGGTCTGTCTCAGATCACACCCTCGCTGGCTGTTCGCTCTCCTCCTTTTGGTGTCCTAAGAAAGAAAGAAAGAAAACAGACTTGTGGTGTCTGTCTCGTGGCGCGGTTTGTTTCGGCTGCAGATCAGTGCCTGTGTGACATGGCCTGGCCGCGAAGCGCCCAGGGTGCCGCCCGTCGAGCCCACGCGCTGAAGCGAGCGCTGCTGCGCCACCTCGCCGACGAGACGTACGTGAAGCTGGCCCCATCCAGGGTGGCTGGCGTTGGTGTCGTTGCGCTTCGTGACATACCCAGTGGCATCGACCCGTTCCGTCCCGCAAACGCGCACCTTTGCACGCCGGATACATCCGTTCTAGTGACGGAGAACGAGCTCGATGCGCTCCCGGCATTAGTACGAGAGCACACCCTCGACTTTTTCGCGCCGATCGACGACCCGGAGGACGCCAAGCGGCCTTTCCGCACGCAGAGCGGCGCTCGCGTCTACGGCATCCACGCGTGTGGGACGGCGGTCCTCGACGCGTCTTGGTTTGTGAACCACAGCGGCGAACAGCCCAACCTCGAGCTAGTGAACTACGAGGGCTCAGCTTTCAACTCGTTCCGCACTCTGCGACCCGTGAGGGCGGGGGAAGAACTGTTGCACGACTACGCGCGGAGCTTCCCAGAGATCCACGCTCGGTGTGTCGCTGCGACCCGGCAATGCAAAAACTAGTAGCAAATAAAGTCTGAGTTCACAAAGTAGAGAGAGCGAGCAGAGTGCGAACTGGGGAATAAAGCCGTACCGAAAAAGAGAGTAAAACATAAAAACACTCTCTCTCGCTTCGCCTCGACCTCGAGAGCGACGAGCGCGCGCGCACACACCCACACACACCGACACGCAGAGACGCGCGGACTCTGAGAACAGTCACGCGGATCGCGGAACCACATGGCATACATGCACGTGCACATGCACGCGCGCGAGAACCGGCAACCGCGAGATCCGAGAGAAGAGGGCGCTCTGACAACGGCTCGGACGCGCACAAGTGCGCGCGTCCCCATTGTCGCTGGGTTTGCTCTGTGACGGACTGTGCTAGTACGTCTGCTCTATCCACTCAAACACGAGTGAGTCTGTGCGGTACGTGTCAGCTTGCGCGGGCTCGGAGCCGATTCGCTCCACCGCCGCGCCGAGGAGGAGGCGCCCCCTGTCGCGGAAGGAGTGGACGTACACGCAGCAGCCGGTCGGGAGGGACTGGAGCAGCTCCCACCCGCGGGGCGCGTGCGCGTACACGTCCACCGAGGCGTTGCAGGAGGTTCCGTCGCCCTGGTTTGCGACGGCGAGCAGCCGCCGGCCGCCCGCCCAGAGAGGCTCGAGATCGTGCGCGCCGACGGTGTCGAGCCGCTGCGCCTCGACGAGTGCTCGTCCGTCGAGGCGGTAGATGGCGGAAGAGACGCGCTGCGAGGCGTCGTCGCGCACGTTTGCGATCGCGAGCAGCGTCTCGCTCCCCTCCCCTCCCTCGACTGTGAAGCACTCGGCGTCGTGCGCCCCGAGCGTCGGCAGCTCCTGCAGCAGCTGCAGCGGCTGGGAGGCTGCCGGATCGAAAGCATAGACTGAGCTGGCGGTGCGGAAGGTGCCGCCCGCGTGCCACTGGGCAAACACGAGCACCGCCTCCCCGCTGGGCGCCTCGCAGCTGGCGAACTCGCAGATGCCGGTCGCGTTGGTCTGCAAGAAGAGCCGCCACTGCGCCGCTTGCGGGTCAAACTCAAAGAGGGCGACGCGGCGCTGCGCCACGAGCAAGAAGTCTCGGCTCGGGCCACCGGCGGTGCGCACGACAAAGTGGTGCGCGGCCGACGCCGCTTCGGTCGGCAGCAGCTGCACGGGCACGAACGGGCCTGCTCCAGGCGCGGCGCAGCTGCCGCAGCTCTGCTGGCACTGCTCGCGCATAAAGGTGGGGTTGTGCTCGCACTCGCCGGCTGTTTGCCAGTCGCGGCATGCGGCGTGCTGATCGCTGCACGGCGGCGGCGGCAGAGGCTCCGGCGGCGGAACCCGCGGGTCGCTCAGCTGGTAGACGGTGGAGACTGCGCCCCCGTAGTTGGCTACGATGGCGTGTGTGCGGCCGTCGGAGAGGCGTGCGATTTCCCAGTCGTGGGCCATGTCGGTCGGTAGCTCCTGCAGCTTCGTCAACGCTCCACCGGCAAAGGCAAAGACGTGAGAGTTGCCGCCCCAAAAGTTGGCAAGCACCAAGAGGGTGCGACCATCGCTTGTGTTCGCCGATGCCAGCCCCGCTGCCGCGTGGGATGGGAGCGTTGCCAACGGAACAAAGTAGCCTGGCCGTTCGTGCAGAGAGATGAGCCGCGGGAAACTGAGCGAGAGGACCGACGCATGCAAACACATTGGGTTTGTGTGGGAGACGTCGGCGGCGATGGCGGTGTGACCGATCAAGCTACAAGAGGGTTTTGTTCCGGGTTAGTCGGATGCACTGCCTCACTGGGCCTGAGATCACCGCACCACCCTTCCCATCATCACACTGGGACCGGTGTTCTCTCTTCAAAAGAATTTTACAACAAAACTCCCTCGCACAACACTGGGCACGGGACTGGCTCGCACTGGCACTAACACAGGTACACCAAAAGAAACTAAACGAGGGTAGCATCTCCTGTCTCGCGTCTACCCATACAACTATCGGTGAAGGGGGTGAACCGCGCCATCCTCGATCGCCGTGCAAAGCTCGCTTCCGAGCTCTCACTCCGCGCGTAGGGCCTTTGAGGGGCCTAGAGAGAACACCCACCCCACCCGCTCCCTTTTTCTGAAGTCATTCTTCGTCGTTCGGTTCCTGCCTGTCCGTCCACCCCCGCCACCTCCTGCCCCACCAACCATCTTGAGCAATCTTCAAGAGGCCTGTGAAAGGCTCTTGGGGCTGGGGAGCTATCTCAGGAGTCCCGCAAGCCTGAAGGACAAGATCAAGTCGCTTGCACCTACAGCTGGTTCTTACATATCTCCGACGAAGGGAGGCAAGTGCTACATCTCGGAGGCGCACTATCGAATCAGGATGCATCACCCGACTTGTGAGTGTCATCCATCGTGCGCTGAATGTGGCTTCTATCCCGAACCCGTTGGGTACAGAGACTGCATTTTGTGCGCAAGTGGGGCCGAACCAAGCCCGAGGTACAGTGACGGCACTGGGCAATGCAACTAGCAAGGGCCAAGGCCATGTCAATTTTCGTCTTCCACGTGTCGTCTTTGGGCGCCGCTAAGAGTCGCTCCACTCGGGGTACATTCACACATCTTGCTTGTTTTTGATACAGTGCTTCCTAGACTACATTCACTCATGTCACATATGCATTTGGGTTCAAGAGTCGTTTGGATATAAACCGGAGCGAGTCCCCGATTGTTTGAGTGCACCCACCACCAGGCGCGCAGGCCGCAGCACGCAGGGATCTGGATTCTGGTGCCGTGTCGGTGTGTTGTTTGATGTCGGTGTGTTGTTTGATGTGCCGTGTTATTTTTTACCCATGTGCAGGTGATGTTTCCGCTGGCGCTCCAGCTCCACCGGGGCACGCAGACGCACGCCTCGGCGCGCAGGGCCAGGGGCGCCATACAGCGCAGAGAGAGGCGGTCCTATCACGTTACACATACTTTCGCGTAAGAGGGTTCAAAACAACACACCCTGCCGGCTCGACCGGCTTTGAATTGTGCGGCTCGAGGTCTGAGCGGACCGTTTACGTGTCGGTGCGCTCCGAGACGGCCTCCTCGATTCGCTGCGAGCAGCAAGGCGTGTGAAGACTCATGCGTGATCGGGCGTATGGGATTGGTGAGTGCAAGAGGCTGACAGCGCGGCACCTGCAGGTATTTGAGACGCGCCGTCAACAAGCGCGCCTAGCAAAAGTATGGGACGTGGCTGGCGACCGCGAAGGGTCCTCGCGCAGCCCTCTGCAGCAAGAAGCCTCGCTCAGGTCGGCGCCGGCGTCGCGAGAGTCGAACGCCGCTCCGAGCTGATCACACACCTCATCGATGGCACTGCTGTTGCTCTCCCGCATCGCGCCTAGTTCGAACGCGGCGATCGTCGCGCGCCGCGACGGTGCAGCGTGCTGCGAGAGACTCAACGCTCGCCAAGCCGCGCAACAGACGTGTCGGGGTCCTCGATCTCGAAGCGCGCCTCCATCACCTAGTGTGAGCCACCCGGTCTACAGGATAGAGCAGTGGCCTCTTGGCGGCGGCCTTTTTCCCGCACGCCCTCGCCTGCGCCAGGAAGCCATCGTCCAAGACCACTTCGCCCGCCGCTTCGTCACTCAGCGGTGCGCCCAGCAGCTGTGAGCGGGGAGGGGAGAGGATAACAGGCGGGCACGGAGTGGATAACAGGCGGGCGCATTTGCTCGCGCGTCTGCGAGGCTGCCGCGGGGCTCTCGCTGCGCCTCGCGCCTCGAGCAGGTGCTCAGCGCGGCGATGCGGCCGGACGAGCGTGCTGTAGGCGTGAGTGATGCGAGCAGAGCGGTTGGCGGCCTCCTGCTGCTCCTGCTCTCCGCCGAGCGTGTGCCGGTCGGGGTGATGCTCCTAGAGCGCGCATCGGAGCAGTCAAGCACGTTGGCCAGCACCTGAAACCCGGCTGAGTCAAGCACACCGCCATCAGTCGTCGGTACGTGGTGCGGAGTGCTGCGGCATCGACGGCGAAGGCTCGTGGCACGTCGAGCTCGGCGTAGCAGTCGCGTGGCACTGCAGTGCCAGAGCACCAACGGCGAGACAAACGCGCCAAGAAGCCTCGGCGCGGCAGCGAGACCCGCATTTTGGCTCGCAAAAAAAAGCTCGTCATACCGGGCTCTCTTGCCCGTCCCGATCCCGATCATCCGGCCAGGGGGGTGTGCTTCTCAGCCCCCTGGCCCTGATCTCCCTCTCCCCTCACGTTCAGTACGAGTGCATGGTCCTTGCTCTGGCTGGGGATATTTCCTCTCAGTAGGCGCTGCTTCGGGCTACATACATACATGACGGTGTGTGGTGCTGTGCAGCACACGACACTCGTGACAGTCACACGAGCCCTCGAGTCTTCAGTAAGCTGTGGCGCTGGAGCCTTCTCGTTTGTGGATCTGTCCTCTCCTCCTGCCCGTCTCTCAGTATGAGTCAAGCGCATTTCAGTCCATGTCGAGCGACAGAGAGCCCAGCATTTGTCCTGTCGGCCGAAGAAAAAAGAATTTTGCGACGGCACGACACTGGGCTTACTGGCGCGCACTGGCACTAACACAGGTACACCCAGGAAAAAAGAACATAATAAAGAAGAGAGAAAAGAATTTTGGAACACAAAGCTCGGCAGCTTGAGCACTTGAGCACTGCGGGATAGAGACAGCCGTCCGCCGTTTGGGAAGCACACTAGCTCAAGGTGCGGACGATTTTGAGCGGACAGCCGTGATGCGGGCCCGCTCCGACCGCGCCCACCGATGGCCTCGAGCGTATCGGGCCACGGCGACGACCTCCACCTTCGCTTGTTACATTTCCGCCTTTTCGCCCCGCCGCTTCTCTGTCTGTCGCGCAGGGCGAAACAAGGCCGCAGCACTCTAAAGGCCGCGCGCCGCCAGAGCTGCGTGGGCGGGCATACTACTCTCAGTACATTCGAGAGCGTCCATTACTTAGATAGACGCGTTTTCATGATCGATGCTGAAAACTAACGCGCCTGAAAAGAGGTATGTATGTAACTAGTGAGAGGACTCGAGATTTGTTCGAGATTGGGGCAGGGCGAGTGGGAGAACTTTTCGGCGGTCGTGGAGGTCGTGGAGGTCGTTGAGTGGCGAGTCACGCTCGTGCGGACAGCATCGATGCCGTCACCGGACGCGGCGGCGAGGCACACGGGCGCCGGCGTGGCGCGTCGGCAGGCCCACCACGAGCGGATGCGCGACGAGCGCGCTCGGGAAGCCGCCGCGGGCGACGCGGAGCTTCCGCCGGAGGACGACGCGGTCGAGATGGTACATTGTATATGTAAATATACACTCTAGAGAGTATCTCATGGTGATGGAAAAACCCTTTATCGGAGGGTACAGTATTATACAACGCACACGCGCCGCGCGCGGGCGCCCGCCCCCAGGTGTCGTAACCTGACGAGTGAAAACCTGCCTCTTCATGCGCTTCTCTCAACACATTCCACGCAGTCCACCTCGAGCCCGTGCAGCCCCTCCGGGAGGCCGCTGACCGTGCGGCTCGACACCTCGCCGTCCGGCGCCACCCGATAGGTCTCGAGCCCGCCCTTGACACAAGCGATGAGTGTGCTGCCCGCGCGATCAAAGGTAAACGAGCGTGGCGAGTCGCCCGCCGCGATGTCCTGCAGCGAGGCGAGACTTTGCGGGTCGAGTCCGCGGAGCGAGCCGCCTCGTGGCACGCCTCTAGTGGTCACGAGCAGCCGCCCGCTCGGCGGGTGGAGGGCGACCTCTGCCGCGGCGGCGAGGCCGAAGGGGAGGGCGGCCAGCAGCGCCACCTTGGTGGGAAGCAGCGACGCGAGGGAGCGCGCGATGCCGCAGCCGACGCTGCGAGGCATCGACTCGAAGCTCGCACACGTGTGCAGAGCCGGGCCAACGCTGCCGTCCGCCATGTCGAAGGCGTGCAGAGTGACGACGTTCGTGCACTCGCACAGCACCGCCAGCCGCTCGTGCTGAGCAGTGAAGGCGA
>NW_005197958.1:0-2362 GCF_000372725.1 Emiliania huxleyi CCMP1516 | reverse complement strand
GCTCGTTCGGCGCACACCGCCAAAAAGAACTTTACGTGCGGACCACCCCCAAAAGCGCAAAGGATGGGCGACGGCTACTCGAGTAGCGCATCACACCCCTCTCCTTAAAATCCCTGTGTGGTGGGGGGGTGCCTTCCTCCCATCCCTCCCTGGGGTTGTGGGTTTTCTTTCTATCTTTCGCGTGGGAAAACTGTCTTCCTCTCCCCATCCCTCGTTACTCGTTTGGGTGTGTGTATGTTCTCTCTCTTCCCCGTGAGAAGCCCCGCGCATACTCGTACGACAACAACGTGTGTCTCACACATCCATATGTAGAAAAGAATTGTTTCGCGCGAGAAATTCCTCAACGGACAACGCACAACGCTCAACACTTTCACTTTTGTGTACACAACACACACACACACACACACACACACACACACACACACACACACACACACAAGAAATCTCTCTCTCTCCCCCTCACACACACACACACACACACACACACACACACACACACACACAAAACAAGATCACACACACACACACACACACACACACACACACACACACACACACACACACACACACGCACACACACACACACACACACACACACACACACACACACACACACACTCGCACTGAGGGACGCGTCTCTTGTCGCAAGCCGTTCTACCCAAGTGGGGTAGGTTTAGCAGTGCCCACTCTCCGCCTTTCGCACGCTCCACCTGCCAGCACCAGCAGGGGGGATTGCAATACTTCCCTGGGAAGCTGGCCTCCATCAGAGCCTGTCAGAAGCACGTCAGGCAGCAGCCGAGGCTGCCATCGTCTCCACAGTGACCGTCCACGCAGAAGTTGGCGCCCTCGAGCGCGCGGGCGCTTTCCACCCGACCGTCGCGGGCCACGCCCCGGATTCCCTTGATGGCAGAGTATGGGTCGGGAGCGACGTGGCCGCATGAGTGCGGGGCGCCGAGGCACCTGCCGTGCTCACCCGAGCCCTCTTTACGGCAGACGCCGCACTCGCAGCTCGTGCCGCAGAGGCCAACCTCCGTGCAGGCCTTGACAGGCGAGGAGAAATTTGCGAGGTACGGACACAAGCCCGCCGTGACCGCCCACTCGCAGAGCTGGTTTGCAGGCGCGGGCAGCGACGTGCATCCGTCCTTTGCCCACTCGCATCCGTTCTTGATGACCTCCTTGACAGCGATCTCGCACGCCATACAGTAAGTGTTGTTCGTGGGCGGGGGCGCGGCGAGGAGCGCCAGCGCAACTTGCATCTCTGACGCCTCCCCTCCCTATCTCTGGACGGCGCGGCGCGTCGGATGGATGTGAGATGAAAGAAATACGCGGCCGTCTATGTATCTTTGTGCCGGAGGCATTAAAATCCCTGTGTGGTGGCGGCGTGCCGTCCTCCCCTCCCTCCGTTTTGTGTTTTTTTCTTTTCTTTCTTTCTGTAGGAGACTGCGTTGTTTGCGTTGCAAAGAAAGAAAGAAAGCAAACAGACACCCCCAAGGGAGGGGTGGGAGGACGGCACGTTGTTTGCGTTGCGCCTTCAGATAATACATACGTGGCTCTTTTTCTCCGCGGCAGGGCGGCCCCGTATCCCTCGGGCCTTGCGCATGCGCGCATCATTCACCCCTCGTCCCCTCCTCTGTCCTCTCTCTCTCTCTCTCTCTCTCTCTCTCTCTCTCCCTCCCTCCCTCCCTCCCTCCCTCCCTCCCTCCCTCCCTCCCTCCCTCCCTCTCCCTCCCTCCTCCCTCCCTCCCTCCCTCCCTCCCTCCCTCCCTCCCTCCCTCCCTCCCTCCCTCCCGCTCTCTCTCCCGCTCTCTCCCTCGCCCACACACCCACACCACTCCCACTGGAATCATATTACACTGATTATAAAACAGATCGAACTTTAGTCTGCCGTCCTCAGCATACTCCCCAACGCGTTGTCGAAGACCGACAAACAAACCTCCCAGCAGGGCAATGCCGACAGAAGCCGCCAGTGCCAGCGCGGTGGCATTGGCAATCGACACTATGTTCGCCGTCGACTCGCACAGTGAGAATGGTCACGACGCCGCCAGCCCCGGGTCCGATGGCTTGGACGACGAAGGCCAGCGCGCTAGAGGCGAGGACGGCAGCGAGAGTGCTGCGGTGATGGTGGACGCTGACGGAGCGGACGCTCCAGTGGTGGTGGGCGGTACTGTCGCCGTCGGCATCGCGATCGAGCCCCCCCGCGACGAGGGCCACCTGTCTGCAGCGGATCGGCCTGTGAGCTACAATTCAGTGCAAGCCGCTAGGAGGCTTCAGAGCGGCGCGACGCGCGGGTCGGCAAAGTGCCTTCTCTGCTTCAGCCTTCTGCTCGTGCCGACGCTTCCGGGCGTCATGGGCATTGTCTCCA
>NW_005197959.1:0-1583 GCF_000372725.1 Emiliania huxleyi CCMP1516 | reverse complement strand
TCGTCGAGGGCGACGAGTATCCAGACACCAACGGCTACTACGCGCGTACCTACGTTAGTGGCGAGACGCACAATCGCATCCCATACGCCTTTCTGCTCAGGGTGCCGAGCGGCGCGGGGGCTGACTGCGCCGCTGGCGTGTCCTGCGACGCCACGTTCGCCATCGCGCTGACGCACACCAACCCTGACCGTGCAGAGGAGGAGATCCGCAACTTTGGAAACGTGCTGTCATGGATGGAGGGCCGCTTTGGCGCCGATTTCAACATGATCGCAGGCTTGCCCCACTACCTTGTGTGTGTGGAGAAGTTTACCTGACCTTACCTTACCTGATCGCAGGGGACTACAACTCGGACTGCAACTACTTTGACGAGGCGCTCTGGCCCGAGATCCTCGCCACCATGCCGGGGTACAAGATGATCGTCCCAAACAACCTCGACACGACGGTCGCCGCTTCGTGTGACCCCAACACCTACGACCGCATGATTGTGTCGGAGTCGGCACCCAACATCGCAGACGCGGAGGTCTTCCGCATCGAAGTCGAGATGCCGGACGAGGTGATCCGAGTCTGGGAAGAGGGCTGCAGCAGTACATGCGCCAAGTGCCCCTACTCGACGTCGGCCGCGTGGACGGCGACGTGCGGCACGGCTCCGAACGACATCGACTGGGGCACGCCCAGCGGCCAGCTACACGACGTCCTTGGCGACGCCGCGATGGTTAACCCTCGGTCAAAGCATGCTACAAGACACAAATTTCTACTCAAACGTTTGGTCAAATGCCTCCGCTCGGCGTGGGGCATGATCATCGAGATGGAGCCGACCGCACACCTCAGTTACAGTAATCCAAAACAACCTGACGTGGCGGCGGCAAACATCGGCAGGGGGCACAGGCGCCTCGTTGCCGATTTGAAGCTCACGAGCTCGCTTGCGAGCACGGGCAAGGACACGGCCGGCGACGGAGAGCTCGGCTGGAAGGGGGCCTACGTGCGCTTTGGCAACACGGAGACCGGGCTGCTCAAGTTGGTCAAAGGGCGCGGCAAGTGGTCTCCGTCGGAAGCGACGGCAGCGGCGGTGGCGGGGGAGGAGGAGGAGGCCGAGGAGGAGGGGGAGGAGGGGGAGGAGGAGGATGCCCCCAAGGGAAAGCTCACGGAGCAGCCTGGCGATTACCCCTTTGCGCGGCAGCAGGATTGCGATCTACGTTTGTTTGATTTTGAGGCTTTCGGAGGCTTTGGAAAGGAGGTTCGCAGCACCCTGAGGGAGGCGGCGAACCAGCTGAGCAATAAACTTTCGCACGCTCAGCACCTGGACGAGGTCACATGGACCACCAAGAACTGGCACGGGCTGCAGATGCAGCGCTTGTCTGTCGTCCTCCACACCGCCGTGGCGTGGCAGACGGTGAACGAGCTAGCGTGCGGGGAGAGCGGCATTGTGCATGGTGCGGAGTGCATTGCCGTTCTTAACGGAGTCGCTTAGGCGGTTCCGGTGGTGAGCCCGGGTTGTGGTGCCAGTCCGCGCCAGTCTGCGCCCTTTGTTTGGGCCAGCGGTGCTTGAAAAAAGAACCCTTGTACCCTTAAAGAACTCTTTTTTT
>NW_005197960.1:0-1583 GCF_000372725.1 Emiliania huxleyi CCMP1516 | reverse complement strand
GAGTGTGTGCGGGTGGACGTGGGCGAGAGGCGTGATGTGGGATGGCGCACCGGTCGCGGTGGTGCGGATGAGTGAGCCGCCGCGCAGCCGTGAGGTGCTCGATGAGTGAGCCGCCGGGACAGAGCCGCACCTGCGCAGGCAGCAAAGGTGGGCGGCGTGAGCGCGCGCGGTGCCGCGCTCCACGGTGTGCGAGAGTGCCGGGCCGGGCGTGCCCCCATCAGCGATGGAAGCTCAAAGCCGGCACAGAAGCTCCGACACGGGCGTCTGCTGGTTGCGCGTGTCGACGAGCGGGCCCGAGCGAGGCCGCAGAGGAGGAAGAACGTCGGTCGTGCGAGCGCTGAGGACAAACGGACGGCTGAGTGAGGGACGGCAGTCATACCGGCAATAGTCGGTGTGCGGCGGCGGTCGCTCGGGGGCGGAGGCCGGCGGCAGGGAGAGAATCGGGCGAGAGCACGGAGCACGCCTGCCGTCGAGTGAGAGCAGACATCTACAGAGAGCACGTGCGGCCGCGCCGGGCCACCGAGAGGCGCACCTGGCGCAACTCGAGCGTAAGTGACCGTGGCGGCAGCCGCTCAGCGCTCGAGGCGACCATCCGGCCGCCGGGCGTGCCTCTGGCGCCGACTCGGCGCCGTCGGCGACCCCGCGCGGGCCAGAGTCATGTCGAGCCGGGGCTGAGCCGGCGGTGGCGGACGCTTGGATGCACGCTCCGGGGGGCTGCCGGGTCGGATCGGCCTTTCGGGCGCCGCCGCAGCGCCGCGGAGGCACTATTCTGGTGAGAATACGCGCCACTGAGGCCGACTGAAGTTGCACGCCCAGGCCAGCGGGCGCCCAGGCCAGCCGGGCTGTATCCAGGCGTCTTCTTCGCTGTTTTGTTCACAACACGCCACTAGGGAACCTCCCTGGGGTCGCCTCGTGAATAAACGAGTATAAAGAGCGGTGGGCTGTATCTTAGGGTGGGGTGCAGGAATGTGAAACCATTCGGATTTGTAAACCCTGATTCTCGACTTTTTTCGCGAGCCACAGGCACTCGCCCTGTGAGCCACAGCGCCTCCGGACAGCGTGCCGAGCGCCTGCTACAGGGCTGGGCCTTTGAGAGAGAGAGAGATTTTTAGCAATACCGAGTGTTTGTGTTTGGCCTTTGCGCTTTGGTGCGCGTCGTTTGGCTCCCCACGCGCCACGGTTGCCTGACGCTAACAAATCTTGGTATTACGCCCTGCTGTGCCTCTGTGTTCGTGCGTCGCCAATCTCTCGGATGAAGGGCGAAGAGAAGAAAGAAAAACACACCGCGCGAAGAAAGAAAAACCCTCACACCATCGAGGGCGTGCTTGCCGGGCTCGCCAGCACCGGCGCCGGCGCCGGTGACGGAGCGGCGGGCGGCGGGGTCGCTGGCGGCGCTGCAGCAGCGTCCGAGTGCTCGAGCCGCTCCAGCCGGAGGAAGAGGGTGCGAAGCACCGCCTCGTGCACGCGCCGCGCTCGCCGCTCGGCCGCCAGTTCCGCCTCGAGGCGCAGCGCGCGGCGGTGCTGCGCGCGTGGCCAGGGAGGGGGACGGTGAGAGGGCGGTGAGGGCACAGAGACGGGGGAGC
>NW_005197961.1:0-1583 GCF_000372725.1 Emiliania huxleyi CCMP1516 | reverse complement strand
GGTCTACTATCATAGATAGAGGCTCAAGTGTGACATAAGTCCACACACATTCGACATACACATGCACAAAGCAAACTCTCACGACACACGGCAACCGGGTGGAGCGGCGGCGGCGGCGGCAGCAGCACGCGCGGGCGGACGGATTCGGACGGGGCGGAGCAGCAGCCGCCCAGGCGGCCGCTGCTCTGTCTGCCAGAGCGCGCCGTCTGCCTGCGCAGCTCGAGCGCGGTCAGGTGCAGGGAAGCGTGGCGGCGCGGAGGTTGCTGCCGTGGGGGGGGACCAGCTTGCGGCCGTACAAAAAAAGTCAATCTTTCCCCTGCCTGTGGCAGCAGGAGTCACACAGTCCACCTGTGTGATGCACGCCCTGTGAGCGGGGCGGGGTGCGCACTGTGCCTCTGTGTTCGTGCGTCGCCCATCTCTCCTGGAGATGACTGCTCTATTTATTTATTTAGCAGACAACCCGACGGGCGGCACCCCCCATCCCGTGTTCCCGTGTTTGTTCCCATAAGAAACGTGCATTTGAAGCCACTGGCCCATTCGGACGTTATCTTGTTGGGCCCGCGTTCCGCGTTGACGGGGAGTTTTTCATCTGCAGGCATAAAAAAAAGTCGACACCGTGGCGTGATACGAGCTCTCGATGCCTGCTCAACCATCTCCCCGTCGTCGTCGCCAGCGCGAGACTCGTGCGCTAGAGATCGACATGGCGCTGCCTGGCTCGCCAGCTCCGCGCCGGGCTGCCTCGCCGGCAAAAAGGGTGGTGGGCTCCGCGCCTGCACAGCCACGCGCAAAGCGCGCCGCCTCGCCGGGCTGCCCTTCCTAACCTGCATCTGCGTCGTCTACTTTGCGCAGGGCTTTCGCGCCCTCTCCGGCCTCGCGACCCAGTTCTTCCTCAAGGACTCGCTCGGCCTCGAGCCGGCCGCGATCCAGAGCCTGCTCGCCACTGCAGCGCTGCCGTGGTCGGTCAAGCCCCTCTACGGCCTCGTGAGCGACGCCGTGCCGATCCGCGGGCAGCACCGCAAGCCGTATCTCGTCCTCGCCGCCGCCGTCGGCCTCGCCGCGTGGAGCGGGCTCGCCGGCTTGACCTGAGCAACAACGCTCTCTCGGGCACGCTGCCCCCGGATGTTGGCGCTCTTTCGCAGCTGGAATTCTTTACCCCATACCCCGCAAAAAGTCCGAACCCAGGGCGCTCTTGGGTGTGGGCGATGTCGGCCAGCAGCAGCACCGTAGTGCCCTTCGCTCGTCCGGCCAGCGCCGTGGTCCCACCTCCAAGCGAAGGCGACCCGTTGGCGAGTTGGTGGTTCTCCGAGAGCCCTCAGCTGCAGCACGGGCAGGGACACCGCGGTGGCCGCGATGGCGGCCGCAAGGGCGGCGGCGGCCGCGGCGGCGGCCGCAGCGGTGGCCGCCACGGAGGCGGACACGCTCGCGGCGGCCGTGGCGGCAAGGGCGATGCCCGTGGCGCAGCTGGCGGCGGCGGCGGCGGTGTCGGAGGCGGCCGTGCCGGGAAGGGCGTTGACGCCGCTGGCGCGCCGCAGCTCTGCCACTTCTTTGAGAAGGGGCGCTGCAAGAGCGGCTCGGCTTGCCAG
>NW_005197962.1:0-1584 GCF_000372725.1 Emiliania huxleyi CCMP1516 | reverse complement strand
GGGGGGGGGGGGGGGGCTTCAACCCGGTGCAAAGGCATCATTATCTAATAGTAAGGAAGACATGTTGCCCGGCCGTTCAAGAAGTCCGTCTCGATTTTCGTTTTTTTCCCACAGACCACTCGGGCAACTTTCACGAAAGGCAAAGTTTTACTTGACCACTCGGGCAGATTCGATTGCATTTTACCACTCGGGCAAACTCGATGAAACGGGCGGACGGAAGACGCGTTTGCGACGGCTCGCCGGAGAGCATGCATGGAGCGGCCGGTGCGCCGCCGCAGCTCACCGATGGAGCCTGCGTCGCGGCTCAATCCACTGACGTAGCAGCACCGCGACACACTCTCCAAGCACGGCCTCTGGCGTTGCGATTGCACAGAGAGCGAGCAATAGGCGCCAAAAGCACAGATCTGTGTGCAGTGGATTTCCATGTAGGTCGCGCCCAGCGAGCGGACAACCGCGGGTCTCGGATGCTCTCCCGGACGCGAGCCCACCGTGCGAGTGGCGGACCCGGAGGCGGCCGGCCCAGCTCACCCCCAGAGAGGCCATGGCCAGGGTCAGGCATAAAAGGGGGGTGTTTTTCCGTCCGTCCAAAATCCGTTGTCGTCGTGCTCTCCCTTGTCGCTTCTTCCTCTGTCGCGTCGCTCTCCTCTGTCTCGTTCTGCGACGCCGCCGCCGCCTGCCGGTCCCTTGTTCTCGCGGCTTCTTTCGCCTTTCGGCGCAGCTCCGCCCTCCTCGCTGCATATCCTGGCCCCTCGAGTCTATCGAGCTCTCCTCGCGCAAGGACGAGTCTTCTGACGCCCACTGCGATCATTTGCCACCCAGTCATATCATTGCTCAGGTCCACTCTCTCTTCGAACACTTGTGCCTTCACGGATGAAAGAAAAAAGAAAGAAAGAAAACACACAACCCAAGGGAGGGGATGGGAGAACGGCACGCCGCCACCACACAGGGATTTAAAGGAGAGGAGGGTGTGGAGCGCTAGCCGTCGCCCACCCTGGGGGGTCTGCCTCCTCGTATCTCTTTTCGCAGTCTCTCGCCGCTTCTCGCTGCAACCTTCATGCCACCTCGACGGATGAAAGAAAACGGACAACTGAAGGCTGCGATAAATTCTTTCCCTGCGGGACGGCAGAGGAACCCTCGCTGCGCTCTCCTCTTCATCTACTCTGCCGCTCGCGTCCGACATGGACCAGCCGCCCGCCGACAGCGGCCACCTGCATGGCGAGCTACTCGTCCAGGTGGCGCACGAGACGGTCGCAGCGTCGGACGCGATGCAGCACATCTTCCCGCTCATCCCGATGACGTCGCCAGCGGCGCGGCACCTGCACGAGCTGGTGTACACGATCTGCACGATCGAGACGCTCGTCCACCAGTTCATCGACCAACAGCTGTTCAGCGCCTAGGGGTCCCCCCCCCAACTTTTCCCGGCGCGAGTCCGGTCGCGAAACCTGCACGGACACGCTCCGAGCCACATGCGAAGAACGCCCCCGATCCTTCAAGCGCGGCGGGTCAAGAGCGTACCCCTGCCTGTCCGGGCGGGGAACCGCCCTCCCCTCCCTCTAACCCTTCTTCATTCAAACCCTTCCTTCC
>NW_005197963.1:0-1584 GCF_000372725.1 Emiliania huxleyi CCMP1516 | reverse complement strand
AGAAGGGGAGATAATGAACAGGAGCTCGTTGTGGAGCTCGGTCATGGCGCGCCGCGAGCTGCAATCCGGGCTGAGCGTCGCGGGGCGGCGGCTTGAGCGGGCGCGGCAGGCGCGGCGGGCGCGGGAGCGGCAGCGGGGGCGCCCCCTTGCGGCGCGGCGATTGGGCCGTTGGGAGGCCTCGCCGCGTTGACGCGGATGAGCGCATCAGGGACGTGAGGACGATCTTCAATGCCCCGAACGTTGATGTTGCGCCACGGGCCGCCGACGTCGGAGATGGCAGGCTCAGTCTCAGACGTCCAGACGGCAGAGGCGCTCGTAGAGGCGCATTGGACTTCTTGCCAGAGGCGTTGGATAGCGGGACGGGCTAGCGCGAGGAGGCGAGACGAGGAAGAGACAGCAATGAGGTAGAGTGGCATTGCCACGTCGAACAGATGCCCAACACTCCCCCACGACGTGGTAATCGCCACACAAGGCAGAGAGGGCGTGTCGATCGTCGCGTGTTCATCGCGTACAGCTCCGGTCGTGTCGAGCGGCGACGTCGGAAGTAGCGGCGGCGAAAGGCAGGGTCCACATTCGGTGCGAGATCTTTGCGGTAACTGCCGTTGCAGCAGCCCGAGAGCTGGTAGCGGAGGCAGCAGCTGCGATGGTGGTCCGTAGGCGAGGAGAACGGACCGGTAAGGAGAAGCAAGAGGGGATACTCGTGTCCACACAGCCGCAGTGCTGGCGGAGATGCGCTCTGTCGCAGAAGATCCGCAAGCACCCAAGTTGATGTTGCGGTTGTACTCATTCTGCTCAGCCTCCGAGCCAAGCAGTTGGCGGCCGCTGTGCCACCGTGCGCCGAGCCTCTGTGCCCAGCCAATCACCACGGCTCGCGCAGGTGCCCATGGTGCCAGCCAACGTATCGAGCGTAAGCCGGAAATGCTGTGCGGCAACACATCTCGCTTGTGTGCCGCACCAGCTCTCATGTCGGCCTCAGTGCCGCACTGCTCACTCCGTGCACTCACCGGTCGGTACCATGTCAGGAGACGGAACACGGAGGAGCTGTATAGGTCACTAGAGACCCACACCATCGCTACATCACCACAACCACCAAGTCGGATACAAGTCGATGACAATGTGCGCGGCAGGACAAACCAAACATGAGACGGTTACACAAGGACGGTCAGGCTACGGTCAGGAAGTAGGTTTGAGTTCACACTCTCCAACAGAACTGTAACGACTCTTTCGCTCCGCGCGAAAGGCACCATGGTGGAGTCCAAGCAAGTGCCAGTGCCGCCGCCCGCATGGGGCATTGGCGACCGCCCCACCACTTTGCAAACGTACATGGTGCTGCCCGTCTACTCCCCAACCTCCGCGGAGGCGGTGTGCGTCAAGACAGACAGCGCTGCCCGTTCTGCAGAGGGGCAGGTGCGGGCAAGCCTCGTCACTACACACGCCCGCCGCAAGAACCAGCGGCGGCCGGGCAACGGGTTCGTGTCGTACGCGGTGCCCAAATCGACGCGTGACTTCCGTACGGCGCGCCTCGCCCTCGCTCTAATTCCTCCACCTCTTGAACGGCGCGCCACGTCCCGCCCTTCTCCTCAT
>NW_005197964.1:0-1584 GCF_000372725.1 Emiliania huxleyi CCMP1516 | reverse complement strand
CAGCTGTTGCCCAAGCAAGAAGGTCGAGGCCTTGGCCCACCAGCGCGTCGTCGCTGTGTCGGCTGCAGACCACCACAGCCTCGCCATCGCCGCCGACGGCAGCGTCTGGAGCTGGGGCGGTGGAGCCGGTGGCAAGCTGGGCCACGGCGACCATGGCGACGAGCAGCGCCAGCTGCTGCCAAAAAAGGTCGAGGCCATGGCTGGCAAGCGCGTCCTCGCTGTCGCGGCTGGATGGTCGCACAGCCTCGCCATCACCGCCGACGGTGCCGTCTGGAGCTGGGGCGCAGGAGGCAATGGCAGGCTGGGCCACGGCGACCAGCAGGAGCAGCTGCTGCCCAAGAAGGTCGAGGCGTTGGCGGGCCAGCGCATCGTCGCTGTCGCGGCTGGATGGTCGCACAGCCTCGCCATCACCGCCGACGGCGCCCTCTGGAGCTGGGGCTGGGGAGCCTCTGGCAAGCTGGGCCACGGCGACGAGCAGGAGCAGCTGCTGCCCAAGAAGGTCGAGGCCTTTGCTGGCCAGCGCGTCATCGCTGTCTCGGCGGGAGATGTGCACAGCATCGTCATCACCGCCGACGGCGCCGTCTTTGCCTGGGGCCAGGGCGAGACCGGTTGCCTAGGCCACGGAGAGGACCTGTCGAACCAGCTGCTGCCCAAGAAGATCGAGGCTTGGGCGCCGGGCCAGTGAGAGGGGAATCGTGAGATCGAAAAGCCTTTTGTGTTCATGCCAGTGCTAAAAGAAAGAAAAACATGGGATTTTGCAAAAAGTCCGAACCCTGCGGGCCGAGGTCCACGCCGAGGTGTTCGGTCGAAAATGCTCGAAAACTTGGACAGGTCGGCGCTTCGCGCCTTCGCGTAGGCGAACGCGTGCGCGCGTACGCGCGCGTGCGTGCACGTGCAAGTGCAACAAACGAACGAACGACACGCCAGAGCCTTGCCGCGCGCCTTTTGTGCGGCGTCCTCCGATGAAACTTGGATCCGCGGCGGGGCGACCAGTCCCGGCGTTCGATCCCGTGGTCGAGAAGGCGTGAGAGCTGCACCGTCCCGAGCCGGAGGCGGGCAAGCCCGAGGGCGCACCTGTGGCTTTGGGTCTAAAACGCCGAAAAGTACGACCGCCCGTGTCGAAATGCTCGTTGTGCTGCTCGCGGCAGCGTCGGGCAATCCGGCCGTCGTCGCCGCCGCATCACCGTTGGCGGCTCCGGCGAGGGCGCACCGTGCGCTCGCGCCGACTCTCGACTGCAACGGGGTCCTCGCCGCCGTGCACAAGGCGCTGAACGGGAAGGACTGGACAAAGGAAGTGAACGGACGGTTCGTTGGGTACGACGTCGGATGGCAGTGGCCCGACCCTTCGATCGATTGCTGCAATAAGGAGTTTGTCAGGTACCCCCGCCTACGCCAAGCGAGCCTGTAGAGTGCCCGTGCACAGGTTTGACCCGCTCTCTCCAAACGACGCAGGTGCAACAAAACAACACACGAGGTCGCGGAGCTGGATCTGCGGCACATCGGCAGGCTCAAGGGCACTCTCCCAGTCCAGCTCGGCCAGCTCACCTCGCTCAAGTACCTCCAACTAGAAGCGGAATACGTGTC
>NW_005197965.1:0-1584 GCF_000372725.1 Emiliania huxleyi CCMP1516 | reverse complement strand
GTATTCCGGGTATCTTAATTATTAATCATCGGGCGGGGCGCGGCGCGGCGGCTGCGCGAGGCGGCGGCGCGGCGCGGCGGCGGGCGGGGCGGAGCGGGGCGGCGAGACCATCTGCAGTTACCGGGCCTCTGGTCATTGGAGAGCAGCAATGGTCGCGCCGCCCTCGACTCAAAAGGGGCTGCCTTCCACACGTCGCTGCTCAGGCCGGGGGAGGAGGGGAGACCTCCCGTTCCTCGCGGAACGGGAGCAGGCCCCTCCTTGCCCGGTCTGCGGAGCAGGGCGGTGGTCGTGCCATCTCCGCTTCACAACGACCATGCCGCAATCGTCGCCGGCGCGCGACACGTTCCCGTAGGCCGGACTGTCCTGGTCGAGAGTGTGTGCCGCTGAGGCGGGACCACTCGGGGACAGTGCCGACGGGACGCGGCTCGAAGGGTGTGGCTCCGCAGCGCGGCTGGCACTCGTCGCAGAGGCCTCACCTTCGAAAAGTCGGGCATGGCTCTACCCGCAACTTTCTCGCTAACGCGCGCGCACCGCCGAGCCTGGGGCGGGCGCGCTGAGGCCGCACGTCTACCTACGTCATAGTGCCACGACGTGCGGCCTAGAATTAGCACACGCGCCTCAACTTGCATACACTCATACATTGGATTGTCATTGCCTGTGAGTGCGAGATAGGGCTAGCTGCAGGCAGCTAGCCCATGAGGAGCGCGTCCATAGACACCTCACTAGACCCCACATACGGTCTCGTCCGGGCCTCGCCGGCCGGTGAGATTGCTAGAGGTGGAGCAAACTGCTCTAGCCTCACATATCACTTCCTGTCGTCTGTTGTTTGAGTTGTGCCCTTGTTTGTGCCCTTGGCACCGTGGAGTGCTGGGGGGGGCGACAGGGAGGATGTGGCCCTGAGTTATGTGTACGCCGACTCAGGGTGTGTGGCAGCCAGCTGGCTGTGTGTCTTGTGAGCTTGTTTGTGTCTGTGTGTCGCTCGTGCGTGTCGTCATCATCTGTCTAGCGTCCACCCATACCGCGTTGGTGTCCAGTCCGAGCCTGGCTGTTCTTCACCTTACTACCTACCTACCTATGCACACCCGACGCATCCCACGCGCCTGTGAATAACGTCTGGGAACGCTCCAGAAGATTTTTATCTACCCTATGAAGCGTGATTTAATTCTTTATTTGTGTGGGGTGCCTCGGTCCGAGAGATACATTAAAGTCCAAAGAAAGAAAGAAAGAAAAGATTCCCGCCAAACACGAGGGAGATGGGAGGAGCTCCTTTCAGACGAATCAGTTTTGTTGTAAATTCTAGCACATTTCTTTGTAGTTTGTTCGCCGAGGTGCGAGGACACACACAGGACGCACCTCTAGCGAGGCCCGCATAGTATGTGGGAGACTCCTGTGGCTGTGCCGCCGGCGCCGCCCCTGCCACCCCTGAGTTTTTGGCTGTGCTGTGCGAGAGAGTTGTTTTGTTTAAATTCTTCTTCATTACAATTTAAGGGCCGGTATCCCGTGTGTGTGTGTGTGTGTGTGTGTGTGTGTGTGTGTGTGTGTGTGTGTGTGTGTGTGTGTGTGTGTGTGTGTGTGTGTGTGTGT
>NW_005197966.1:0-1584 GCF_000372725.1 Emiliania huxleyi CCMP1516 | reverse complement strand
CGCGACAGCGACGATGACGACGAAGAAAGGGGAGGGGACGGAGGGGCGACACGCAGGAGGGGCGAAATCGCTAACGGCCCGAGCAGAGAGGGCGACGGCGGGGCACGAGGGAACAACGGAGACGCTACCGATGACGCGAACCGAGGCACGGACGACGGCGGGGACGGGGAGGGCGACAGCGACGTCGAGGTTGACGCAACGGTATCGAGAGCGCCACCCAAAAGGAGCCGGACAGCCATGGAGGTCACCGAATGGAGGGCGAACGGCACGATACGAAAAGGCAGGGCGAGGCGGATGGAGAAAGAATTTAAAAAACAACTCTCTCTCACAGCAGACGTGTGGCTTGTCTGAACGGACTCGTGAGGGGAGCCTGCCAACCTCATTCGTCGATGCGGCGCTTCGCTTCACAACGACCCCGCCGCAATCGTCGCCGGCGCGCGACAGGCTCCCGTCGGCCGGACTGCCCTCGACGAGTGGGTGTCGCCAACCAAAGCGACACGCACTCGAGGGTAGTGCCGACGGGACGCGGCTCGAGGGCGACTCTCGCGAAGGCACGGCTGGCAACCGTGGCGCGGGGCTCGCGCTCGACAAGACCGGGATCGCTCTACCGGCATACCTCTCGCTGACATGCGCGCACCGTCGAGCTGACGGCGGGCGCGCTGAGGTCGCACGCCTCCCAAGTCATATGCCACGGCGTGCGATGTAGAATCAGCACACGCGCCTCTGCTTGCATACACTCATACATTGGATTGTCATTGCCTGTGAGTGTGAGATAAGGCTAGCGGTTGGCGGCTAGCCTCTGAGGAGAGTGACCAGAGACACCTCACAAGACCCCACACACGGTCTAGTCCGGCCTCGCGGTCGGCGGAGATTGCTAGAGGCCGAGCAAGCCTGCTCTAGCCTCAACGTTCGCCCCTGTTGTCTGTTGTTTGTTGTGCCCTTGTTTGTTTCTCTTGGCACCTTGGAGTGCTGGGGGGGGCGACAGGAAGAATGTGGCCCTGAGTTATGTGTACGCCAACTCAGGGTGTGTGGCAGCCAGCTGGCTGTGTGTCTTGTGAGCTTGTTTGTGTCTGTGTGTCGTTCGTGCGTGTCGTCATCATCTGTCCCGCGTCCACCCATACCGCGTTGGTGTCCAGTCCGAGCCTGACTGTTGTTCATCTTTCTACCTACCTACCTAGCAGACAGGCTCGACACAGGTGCGAACTGGCGCGTGCTAGTACTATCACCGGCACACCACCGGAGCCGCCTAAGCGACTCCGTTAAGAACGGCAATGCACTTAGCTCCGTGCACAATGCCGCTGTCCCCGCACGCTAGCTCGTTCACCGTCTGCCACGCCACGGCGGTGTGGAGAACGACAGACAAGCGCTGCATCTGCAGCCCGTGCCAGTTCTTGGTGGTCCATGTGACCTCATCGAGGTGCTGAGCGTGCGAAAGTTTGTTACTCAGCTGGTCCGCCGCCTGCCGAAGAATTCTGCGGACGCCGTCCCCGAAGCCGCCGAACGTCTCGAAGTCGAGCAAACGCAGGTCGCAATTCTTCTCCCGCGCGAACCGGTATTGCCCTTCTCGTAGCGGCCGTCACAGAT
>NW_005197967.1:13712-37802 GCF_000372725.1 Emiliania huxleyi CCMP1516 | reverse complement strand
CCAATGTCGTGAACCCTGCTGGCAAAAGAAGAAATTGCGCGTCGCGCGGCCATGCTTGACCCAGACGCCCCGGACCCGCGGCGGATCCTGCGGGACTGCATGGATCGGTCGATGGCGACGATCTCGCGCCTCTCGGCCGCCAGTCCGGCCGAGATCCGAGCGATCCACGAGCGGCTGAGCGAGCGGGACCGCTCCCTCCTCGCCGGCCTCTACGGCAAGACGGCAGCCGTCACGCTGGGTGCGTCGGGCGTCTCGCTCTTCCTGACGTCGGCGATCGGCCCACGAACGGCGGTGAGCGCAATCCTCGGAGGCATCACTGCCGGCGCCGTGGGCGCCGCCACGGCCGTCGCCGCCGTCGCAACACGCACTCCGGACGTGCTCCTCGAGGCGGCGCGCACCGGCGGGCCGAGCGCTCTCGCGGACGAGATCGTCTGCCTAGATGCGGAACACAGATCAGCCTGTTCCGTAGCGCTCGAGAGGACACGCACTGAGGCGCGCTCCGCTGCATTCGCAGTGCTTGTATCGCCATTGTTCCCGCAAAGACACAACCCGAGCCCCACGATAACGCACACGGCAGTCGAGAACAGACGGATCAACACGAGGCGCTCGGACGCTGTGGCCCGCGACGAGTTCGCGCGAGAGGGAGCCATCTCGCAGAAAAAAGAAAGAAAACCCCCAATAAAAAATCATGCGCCACTTTTCAGGAGAGCTCTCCGCGCCGCTCCGCGGCCCCGGCGCCCCCGCGGGCCGCGCTAAGGAAGGCGTAAAATATTGAACATATTGCTCCAATAGTTAGAGAGGCTATCAAGACTTTTCTTCATATCTGGGGCCTCCGGCGAAGTCTAGTCGCCCTAAACCACCCCGCCCTCCGGGCATACTCCGAACTCCCACACGACAACACACGCGCGGCCGGCGCCTCTCATGCCCTTCTCCACGCACACCGCGTGAAAACTGCGCGTACGTCCCCGCGCGCACGCAAACACGCGCAGCGCCATTTCAGAGCTGTGCCATGTGCGTCTGCCCTGTGCTGGCGCCCCATGGCCGTCCCGCGCCGCCCGCACCAGCTGCGCGCCCCTCGCACTACCAGAGTCAGCCGCATATCCACTCACGCCGCGACGCGCGCGCCGCAGCACACCTCACCAGCACACCTGCGCCTTTTTGCGCCCTGTGCAGGCTCTGCAGACTGCTTCTGGCATCCCACAAGCGGCTGTACTAGGACGCGCCGCGAGTGCGACGGCACCGCGCAGGCCCAGGCGCGCACGCACGCCCGCACGCGCGCTCGCTCATCCGCCCAGTCTGCTATGCACAGCCTGTCAGCCTGCCTGCACACACAGCATACAGCACCATGTGCACGCATACGCTTAGACGCAGCCCGCACCCCACTACAATAGCCTGCCTCACGCCTCACCACGCCGTCTCGCGCACACCGCCAGCAGCCCGATCAGAGAAACTGCAGCGCGCGCCTCTGCACGCCTGCAGCTTCTCTGCATTCTGAGACCTTCTCAATCCACCCCGCCGCCGCGCCTCCCCGGGCACACACCGCAGCAGTGAAGATGTGAGTCGAAGTATGGGATATCGACCGAGCCCGCGCCTGCCGCACACGTCTCCGTTTCTTTTTACTGCCAAGCATAAAAAGAAAAAACACCATGGCGAAAATCGTTTAACAAACGCAGCGACGACCAGCAGCAACGATTTACAGCAGCGTCCTGCCGAGTGTGTGTAGCACCGACGCAGACGCACCCCAGGCACTACACTACGACGGCTAGGCAGACCTCACCAGTCCGATAAGGATCAACTGGAAGGTTGAACCTCGAGCTTAGACAGAACGGGCGCGACAGACTCCAGGGGAGATCGCGCTCTACTCGGGGCACCAAGGAGGAAAACCAAAACCGTTTGGGTGCCCTACAAAAACCCAAACGCTACAACCTAAAAGTCACACCTCCCCCCCACGTCCCCCCCCCCTTGGGGACGTAGCGCACGCCCTTACTCGGAGAGAGTGGGGGGGGAGGGGGGGTGGGGGAATAGGAGGAGCCGTCGAGCTCGGAGTAAGGTCCACAGTAGAGAGACAGGCATTTAAGGCGTAACTTCACCCTCGCTCACCTTGAGTATATCTAGGCGCCCTGGTGCAGTCGGTCTTCGGATCAGCGGCCAGCTTCCCATCTAGGGCAGGGAACCCCCAGCGACGCTAGTGTGGCCTACGGTAGCCTCAGCTTGTACGCGATCCCGGGGCAGGGGGGTGTGGACTCTAGAGCTCCAAGAAAGGATAGGGAGAGGAAGGGAGATTGGTGTGCCGGTTTTTCGCGTTAGCAATTTTTTTTTTAGAGAGGCGATCAATATCAATATATATATGTCAATAGTTAGAGGAGAGGCTGGGCCTGGGCTGGTCAGGACCGTCAGGTGGGTCCATCCTGGGCTTGAAAGTGGCTCTAAATCGTTGAAAACGGGGCCAAAATCGCTTCAAAATCGCTTAAATCGCATAAAAATCGCTTTGAACTCTTGATTTTTTTGATTTCAGCCCACATCTAGGCAATGTTTGGGACAAATGTCGACATTGGTGCTTTTGGAGGTTAAAATCAGCGATCAATATGTCAATATATTTTGTCAATAGTTAGAGGGGATGCTGTCAATAATCAATATCAATAGTTAGAGGGGCGAGAATCAATATTTTACGCCTTCCTTTTAGGGCCGCCTCGAGAGGCCATGCAGCCCACACCCTCAGGCGCCGCCGTGTCGCGGGCAGAAGGGCCGCAGTGAAGGTGTATCTGCCGCCATCTAGAGGAAGCCGACCCGGTCGGGTAGGGGAGGCAAGCGCGAGCGGGTGGAGGGGCAGTCTCGACCCGCCTACGGCGTTGTGGTGATGGAAGGTAGAGCCGTATGTGGGCGACCTTCCATTGAGTCATAAGCGTCACCGCGCGCCGCCATCGCCCGCCGTGTGCTTCTTTGCCGGTGAGCGCGCGGCGCAGACACCTATCGTCAGAGGGGGGGAGGTTGTCTGAAGCGCGAGCGAGCGTTTCGTCGACCTAGAGCCCGATAGCCGCGACAGCGGCGGCCGGGCCAAGGCGGCGGCCGAGAGGGTGCTGCTCGTCGAGCCAGCGGCTGCCGCTGGCGACGAGGGGGGTCCGGGACCGCGTTTGGGGGCGGGTGGTGCACCGGCTCGATGCCGGGCGAGCGCAGCGCCCTCCAGTCGGAGCGGCTCGGGCGAGCGAGGCGTGGCTCTATGGGCGTTTAGAGGGGCGCCCATCGCTTCTCGCCGCTCTGCAACGCTGACTTTGGCACATCGCCGATACACCGCTCGCTTATTCTGAGAGCGGATTTATTTTGCAATGACCTGTGTGTGTGTGACTTGTGTCCGCAATAAAATCCACCGGCCACCGGATTCCGTTCTTACCCGCGCGATTCGCGGTTTCCGAATTCCGATTCCTTTCCTGTCCCCCTGTCTCCCTGACGAATAAAGCTTTGCGCTCTCCTTTCTAGACATACATAGTTATACCTTAACGCTCAACACGCCCCAAAGCAAAACCCGGCCGTGGGCGTGGCGGACGCTCCCGTCACCGCTCTCCTCACCGCTCATCGGCGCGCTGTGCGACACGTAGGGCAGCGGCGCGACACATGAGACCCCCCCATGAACCAACCCCCCCCCCCCCCCAGCCTGCGAGGCGACGGCAGCTAGGCCACCGCCTCGGACGAGCCGCCCGGGGTGGGCGCCGCGCCCGCCATGCACGAGCGCGCGACCGACTCGAAGAGCCGCTCGATCTCGGGAGCGCAGCGCGTAAAGTTCTTTGCCCAAAACTCGTACCGCGGGTTCTTGATGAGCTCGATGAAGGTGATGAGCAGCCCCCACGGGTGCGGCCGGTGCACGATCAGCCGCTCAACGAGGACGCGCGTGATCTGCTCCTGCAGCGGCTCGTCGCGCGCCTCCGAGAACAGGTAGAGGAGGACGCACGAGAAGTAGTGCGTGTGGTTGTTCGGGTAGCGCAGCTGGTTGGCCAACCCGTTGAGGAGCAAGTACCGCCCCTCAGGGCCGAGCTCGCCCGCCAGGAACGAGAGCACCTGTTGAGAGAGAAGGGGGGGGGGGGGGGTCCAGGGGGCCAGGCGGGCGGGGAGGGGCGGAATGGAAAGGGGGAAGGGGGGGGGCTGGGGGGTGGTGGAAAAAGCGGCGCGGCGGGCGCCTCCATCGGTGCCGAATGAGCGAGCGACGACGGCGCGGCGAGCCCATGCGAGATGGCGTGCACGCCGACGCGCAGCACGAGCGCGTGGATCGCGGCGACGCGGTGGGCGCCGTCCGGCCCGACAAGGCGCTGACGCAAGTCCTGCAGCAGCGATCGCGGCCCGCGCCCCTTGAGGAAAGCGTCGAGCGGCTCGAGGATGCCGGCGGCGGAGAGGGCGGCCGTGTAGGGCGAGAGGACGGTGGGCGGCTGCGACGACTCGGGGAGGAGGTCGACCTTGAGGTTGGGCGTGAAGGGGTCAGGCAGCATCATGTGGCGCGGGAAGGCGGACAGGACGAGGTTGCGCAACTGCACGCAAGTGTGCGGGATGGCGTCGCACAACGCGAGGTGGTAGTCGCACAGAAACTCGGGGAAATCGTGCCTATTCACCGCGAGAGGCGTGAAGTTTCGCTCACGCGCGTGCGCGTTGAGCCCCGGGAAAGCTGCTCACAGCAGCACGAGCAGCACGCGCAACGCGCCGCGGTACAAGTGCTTCGTGGGCGGGGAGAGGCGCGGCGCGGTGAGGTTGGGGTAGAGGAAGGAGAAGAGGTGCCCGAGCAGCTTCTGCAGCCGCGGCCACCCCTTGCGCCCCGGCGCGAGCAGCAGCTTTGGCATGAAGGAGCGGTGCGAGACGAGCTCGAGCCACGCAAAAGCGAAACCGGGGACGCGGGACGGGCGGAGCGCCTCGAAGGCGGCGGCGAAAGCGTAGAGCATTTGTGGCTGAAGCGTGTCGAGCGCCGGGTCGGGCGCCGCCAGCTCAAGCAGCCAGTTGCCAAAGAGGCGCAAGTACGCGCGCTGGTTGAAGGGCGGCGTCGGCGGAGCGCCGGGCGGAGGCTCGTGATGGTGGGCACCTAGACGGACGCACACCGAGTCATCCACGAATGAAGTCAGCAAGCCTGCTCGCGGCTCGTGCTGGCGCGCGCCGCAAGCGTGGTGCGCGTGCGAGCGTGCGAGGTGCGCGACGACAGCGGAGAGCACGCGCACGAGCGCCGCCAGCTGCGCGCGCGCCGTGGCAGCCGTCGCCGCGGGGGTCGTGTCGCGCGCGCCCGACGGCGTCGGCTCGGGCGTCAGCGACTTGAGGATGAGCACGACCAACTTCGAGTAGGCGTCGAGTGGCCCGAACGCGAGCGGCAACCGCGTGCCGCCGTCGGCCGAGCCGTCGGCGTGCGCGGCGGCGATCGCGAGCTCCGTCGTCACACGCAGGAAACGCTCCCCCTATGGACATGTCTCGGACATGTCTCAGACATGTCATGGGCGTGTCCTGGACACGCCACGCGCTGCACCTGCTCGTCCTGCCGCAGCCAGCCCGCCGCCTGCAGCTGCGAGACGAAGCCGCGCTCGTTGGCGCCCTGCTGGCCGCACAGCGAGAGCCACTCTGCCCAGAGCGGCGCGAGCTGCTCGCGCGCGTGTGAGAGCGCGGCGTCCGGTGGCTCCGCGGGGGGAAGCCGGCGCGGAGCGGCCGCTGCCGCGGCGGGCGGCGGCGCGGCGGCGGCGGGCGCGGCGGCGGCGGCGGCGGGCGGCGGCGGCTTGGGCAGCCGCCCGCCCTGCGCGCCGCCTTGCGCGAGCGCGGTGCGGAGGTCATCGAGCAGGCGCAGCAGGCCCTCGGGCGGGTTCGGCTGCTGCGCGAGGGCGGCGAGCGCGCCCAACAGCTCCTTGGCGTCGGTCGCCGCGACGAGCGGCTCGTCGAGCATCGTGCGCCGCACCAGCCACGCGCTGAAGGCGACCGCGTGCGGCGAGCGCGAGGTGGTGAGGTGCTTGGCGAGGCGCGGCGAGAGGGTGGTCATCGCGACCACCTGCGCGAGGAGGAGCGAGAGCACGATCTCCTCATGTAGCTTGCGCTCGTCGTCGCCGGCGTACAGGAGCATGTCAGCCACAAAGGCGGACACCTTTTTGCAGGCGGAGCCGACGCGCGCGAGCACCGACACGTTGATCTGCGTGGCGAGCCGCGCCGCGGCGCCCGCGTTGGCCGCCTGCTCGTACATGCGCTTGAAGACGTTGCCCGCCATCGCGAGGGCAACCTCGTCGCGAGAGGCACAATACGTGACGCACTCGGCCACCCGCGCGAGCAGCGCGTGCACCTGTTTGACGGGGGGCGGTGTGGGAGGGCGGGGCGGGCTAGGAAAGGTGTGTGGGCTCATGCCAAGCGGGCGGCGGGCGAGAGCACCTCATGGCTGGCGGGCAGCGCCCCCATCCCGACGCCCTGCGGTGCCAGCTGGCTGACGTGCAAGTCGAGCTGCGCCAGAATGAGCGAGAGCCGCTCGAGCGCCTCGGCCTGCGAAAGCGCGCCGCTCGCCGCGCCGCCGACGCCGCCGCCCGCCTGCGCCGGCGCGCTGCCCGGAAGCATGCCCACCCCGTGCTGCGCGCCGGCGGCGGGGAAACCGGGCGGCATGCCGGCGGCCGCGCTGCCGAGACCGGGCAGCGAGCCGGCGCCACTGGCCTGCGGCGCGCGGCCGAGCGCGAGCGCGCCGCCGCTGCCGCCGCCGCCGCCGTCACCGCTCAGCCCGCCCAGCCCGCCAAACTGGCCGGCGGCGCCCTGCGGCGGCTGCGGCGGCTGCGGTGGCTGCGCGGGCCCGGTGGCCGCCGCTCCGATGCCGGGGATGCCCGCCTGCTGCTGCGGCGGGGGCGCCGCCGCCGCCACGCCGCGCGGGATGCGCCCAAAGTCCTCGTAGACGCGCCGCTGCGTCGGCAGGAGCCCGCCCGGCTTTGGGCGGAGCGCCTCGGGCAGCCCGGTCGGGTAGCGGCCCGACGTGAAAATGGACATGTCGTAGTAGGGCAGGCCGGTCTGCTCGCGGTGCTTGCGCCGGATGGCGAAGGCGGGCGCGAGGGCCTCCTCGACGTCGCGCACCGCCTTTTCGGTCGCCGCCTTCTCGATCAGCGTGCAGCCGAGGTCGAGATTGTCCGACGAGCAGACCTGCACCAGCTGCTCCATCAGCTGCACGTCCAGAGAGCCCGCCTGCTGCAGCAATGCGCGCATGTGGTTGGAGCAAGCGACGCGCAACGGTTCCTTGCACGTGACGAGGGCGAGCGAGCCCGCCAGGTTGGACACCATCAGCTGCGCCGCCTTGCGCATCCGCATCTCGTCGGGCTCCATCGCAAAGTCCTTGAGCATCAGCTCGCGCGTCGTCACGCACGAAATGGTGACGGAACGCTCGACGACGGGCGAAATGATCTCGCGGATAGCGCGGTCGAGAGCGAGCGGCACCACCCGCTTGAGCTGCGGCTGCTGCGAGAAGAGCGCGGGGTTGATCTGCACGTAGGACGCCAAATTCGGAATGACGGTGTCCGCGTCAGCCGCCGCACCGAGCGCCGCGAGCGCCGCGGCGCCGCCTCCCTGCGCACCGAGCGCTTGCTGCTGCTGCTGCTGCGCCTGAGCTTGCTGCTGCTGCTGCGCCTGCTGCTGGGCCGCCTGGGCCGCGGCCTGCTGCTGCGCCTATGGGTGAGCTGGTGAGTCAGATGGATGAGCCAAGATTATTAGCCGCAGCCACCCCGGCAGCCGCCTGCTGCTGCTGCGCCTGCGCCTGCTGCTGCGCCTGCTGCGCCTGCTGCTGCGCTTGCTGCTGCTGGAAGAAGCCGGGCGGGCCGCTGTACTGCGCGGCCGCCGATGGCGCTGCGCCGAAGCCGCCCATGCCGGGCTGCGGCGGCGGCGGCGGCGGCGGCTGCTGCAGCCCCTGCGGCTGCAGCTGCGAGCCAAACGCGGCGGGCGCCGACGGGAGGGGGCCGTCCGTGCCGGGCAGCGAGAAGGCGGGCGCCGAGCCGGAGAAGCCGCCGAAGCCGCCGCCGCCCGGGGCGTTGAGCGCGGCGGGGCCGGCGCGGTTGGCAAAGTCGCAAGTCTGCGCGCGGTCCTGCTGCCGGTGGCAGAGCGTGCGCGTCGGCGAGATGTCGGCGAGCTCGACCTTTAGCGTCTTCGCGAGCACCTCGATCTCGAACTTGAGATTGAGCTTGAGGTCGGGCACCTGCCATTGGCGGCGCAGCGGGTCGGCGGGCGGGCGCCTGTATCTGTCGCGAGGTGCGCTCGAGACGGCCCGCGAGTGTGCTGTGTGTTGAGGCTGAGGCCCTGCCCCTGCGGCGTGCGAGAAGGTGTCGAGAGGAGGTGTCTCCGGCGGTGTCTCGCGCCTGGTAGAGCTCCATGAGCAGCGACATGAGCGCCATGACCCACGGGTTGGGCGGCAGGAAGACGCGCGACGTGGAGCACGCGTCGAGCACCTTGGCGACGAAAGGGACCACCGCGATCAGCCGCCCATTCTCGTATGCGTCGCAGACGAGCTCCTTCAGGTCGATGTCCTTCATCAGCAGCGGCTTGTTGCGGCCGAGCGTGATGGAGCCGAGCCACGAACCGAGGTTCTTGAGCAGGGAGCGCTCGGACGAGCTCGAGCGGATCTTCTGCGACGAGAGCAGCACGCGCGCGTTCTGCAGCGTCGCCTCGAGGATGGCGCGGTAGAGCGGCGGCAACGACAGCTCGTGCAGCATCGCGGCGTACAAAGTGTGGAAGTTTGGCTCGAGCGCCACCCGCCGCACGACGAGGTAGTTTGCGAACCACGGCACGGAGCTGTCGTGCGACTCGATCGCCTCCATCAGCTCCGCCGCCTTTGCGGGCAGGTTGCCCTGCCCCATGTTGTTGAGCACGAAGCCGATCCGGTCCTGCACCGCGTCCGGCGGAGGCGCAACCTCTGCTGAGCTGGTCGAGGACATGAGCGTCTCGATGCAGCCCTCGCGCCCGAAGCCGCCGACGCCTAGCGATCCCATCGATACCGCCGGAAGCTCCGCCGCCGCCGCCGCCGCCGGGGCGGGCGGGGTCCCCGACGCGGGCCCGAAGACGGGGCTGTTGACCTGCAGCGCCGACTGCGGCGCCGCAGCGCCCGCGCCGGGCTGCAGCGCGGCGGGGAGCGCCGACGCCGGCGCGGACGCGGCGGGGGCGGCGCCGAGCCCGAGCGCGCCGGCGAGGCCGGCGAGCGCGCCGGGCGCGGGCGCGACCTCGGCCACGGGCGGGCCCGACACGTCGACAGGCGTGCCGAGCGCAGCGGCGGGCGAGGGGTCGGCGAGCGGCGGCGGCGCGCTCGCCACGGCGCCGGTGGCGGCGAGCTGCGCCTCGAGGAAGAGAGGCAGCTCGGGGGCGAGTTGCGGCAGCTGCGGGATGGCGAGGAGGAGCTGGCAGTACTGCGGCCACTCGGCGAGGCGCGGCTTGAACTGCTCGAGCGCGGTGATGCCAAACTTGGACATCTTTGAGAGCGGCGGCTTCTTGAGCGCCTCGAGCACGTAGCGCAAGAAGAGGCCGAGCGTGATGTGCGAGACGAGGCCGTGCTGCACGAGGGCGCCGAAGAGCACCGCCGTGGTGCGGAGCGGCTTGTCCGGGTACTTTGGGAAGTACTTGTACTCGTCAAACAGGTTGTGCACCATGCACACGTACACCTTTTGCTCGCGCGACTGCGCGGGCGCCGCCTGGAAGGCCTTGAGCACGCCGATGATCTCGTCGATCGAGGCGGCGTCCGAGTAGATCTTTTGGAAGTAAGAGTTTGCAATCTCCTCGATCTCGGGCGGGAAGCTCGTCGCCTCGCCGCCCGGCATGCCGGGGAGCGGCGCGCCCGCAGCGGCGCCGCCCGCGGGCGCGCCCGCGGCGGGCTCGTCCGTCAGCCCCGCCGGCAGCGACATGCCCGGCCCGAAGTCGAGCGATCCCGCGTCGGCGGGGGCGGGCGCCGCGGCCGACGGCGCGCCGCCGGCGCCGCGGCTCGTGATCGCCGTGGCGGCGACGGGCGCGCCGCCGTTGAAGCGGGTGAGATGCGGCGTCGTGAAGCCGCTGTCGCGCAGCCTGCCCGCCACGTCGCCGGCGCCGGCGGCGCTGAAGTCGACGACGGTGGAACCGGCCGAGACGGCGATGACGGCGACCGCGCTCTCGCCCACGCCGAGCGACGCCGCCACGTCCTGCCGGAAGGCGGCGTCAAACGCGGCGCGCGACGCGACGGCGGACTCGTAAGCGAGGCTGAGCGTCACGGTCGCCTCGCTCGCCGGCGCACCGTTCTCGGCCGCGCCGTCAGCGGCCGCAGAGGGCGCGGCGGGGTTGGCCGCGCCGAGGCCGATCCCCGGCGGCTTGCTGTCGGACGCAGATGCGGCGGCGCCGCCGCTGCCCGCCAGGAGCGCGCCTAGCTTTGGCTTTGCGTGCACGCACTGCGTGTGCAAGTCGTGCAGGTCGGCGGCGAGCGTGGGCGGCAGCGTCGGCGTCAGCGAAGTGAGGACGCGGAAGATGATGGCGGCGGCATCGACGGAGAGGACGTTCACATTGGACGTGGCCGCCGCGCGCGCGAGGTTCGTCGCCGAGCCGGGCAGCAGCTTCTCGCGAAGGTACGACGCGCAGGCGCGCACAAAGGCGTGCTCCGGGTCGCGGCGCAGGCACGAGTGCAGCCACGGCTCGAAGTCGATGAGCTCCTTGCGCTGCGCGCACGCGGCGAGGTCGATGGTGAACGAGTATGCGCCGAGCGTGAGAACCTTCTCGAGCGCGTTGAAGGACGTCGCCAGGTCGAGCAGCCGCAGGATGGACTGCGGCTGCGCGCGGTGCAGCGCCGCCATCCCGCGCATCACCGCGTATGGTTGCGCCTCCCACAGCCGCTGCAGCAGCGCGGCCGACCCGGGCGAGTCGCCGCCGAGGAAGAGCGGGAAGAGGCCGTCGAGCAGCTCCCGCTGCAGCGGCGCCTCGTCCGCCGCGCCCGCGCGCGCGCCGCTGTGCGTCAGCAGCGCCGCGAGCAGCAGCTGCGGCGCCGCGGAGAGCGGCGCCGCGAAGAGCGCGCGCGCCTCGGCGTGGTAGCCGGACGCCGAGAGGTGGAGCAGCGACTCGGTCAGCCGGAGCGAGAGCCACGGCGCGATGCCGGGCTTGCTCGTCCCGTCGGGCGCGGGCGAGACCAGCGGCGCGGCGGCGTCGCCCCACGCGACCGCGTCGGCGGCCGCGCCGACCGCGTGCGCGAGCAGCCGCAGCTGCGCGCCCGAGTGCGTCCAGCCGCCGAGCAGCGCTCCGGCGGGGAGCGGTCCGCTGCACGCGCGGCGGTGCAGCGCGACGAGCAGCGCGAAGCCGTCCGCGCCGGGCCCATTGGCGGCCCACGTCGGCTGGTCGAGCGCCTCGAAGACGCCGCCCCACCGCAGCGACGGCAGTGCCTCGCTAACGCCGCCGACAAACGCCTCGACGCCCCACGCCGTGAGCGCCTGCGCGTCGGCGGCGCTGTCCTCGTCGAACTTGGCGTCGAACTCGAGGTACTTGCCCGAGACGGCTGTGGAGAAGGGGCCGTGCAGCGAGAGCGAGTCGTCGAGCGACGCCGCCGTCGACGCCATCATGCAGATGGCCGCCGCGACAGACCCCTCTGCGCCGGGCAGCGCGCCGTCCGCGCCCGTCAGCTGCGAGACGAGCTCGACGACGGCGGCGCGCGAGGCGCAGCACGAGTAGCCCAAATCGCGCATCAGCTCGGCGAGCTCGGTCGCGTCCGCCGCCAGCGCCGGCACCGCGTCGGACGGCGGCGGCCCGCGCCCGTCCTGGTAGGACAGCCGCGAGTCCAAGTCGGAAGGGTCTGCCGCCGCCGCCGCCTGCTCGCCGCCCACGCCGCTGTAGAGCAGCGGCAGCAGCGTCAGCGGCGCGTTCTCCTCGGGGTGCACGGCCTGGAGGAGCCTGACCAGCGCCGCGCGCGCCTTGTCCGCCGGGTCGCCGAGGAAGTAGAGCAGCGCGTGCGCGAGCGCGTCGGGCAGCGCGCCGGCCGCGGCGCGGGTGAGCTCCGCCAGGCGCGCGCGCAGGAACTTGTCGCCCTCGGCGGCCTTCTCCTCGTCGGAGAGCTGCGCGATGGCGAGCCCCAGCGCCAGCTGCTGCGCCACCGTCGCGCGTACCGCCTTGGCGAAGAGGGCGAGCCACTCCTCAGTGAGGGGTGCGGCCGCGGCCAGAGAGGCGCCGCCAATCGCGTCGCCGATGAGGGACGTGGCGTTGGGCCGCGTGACGAGCTTGGCGAACTCTTGCGCGAGCAGCTGGACCTTGAGCGCCGCCTGCGCGGCGGCGCGAAAGTCCACCTCCTCCACCAGGCAGCGCACGGTGAAGGCAAACGCTGACTCGCCGTACGCGCCGAGAAGATTGTGCAGCTCTGAGACGGTGGCCTTCTGGTTCTTGCGGTTGAGGTTGGAGATGAGCCACCGGATCTGCGCGAACACAACCGAGCCGTAGCCCAGTACCTCGCCCATCGGCGGGCGGGGGGCTCTCAGAGGAGCCAGCCCTGCGATTGGGGAAGCGCCAGCCAGAGCACGGCAAAAAAGACGCTTTGAAAACAGAGACCAGAAAAGACGAGGCGGCCCATGCGCATGCTCTTCCTCGTGCTCGCCGCGCGCTCGGGAGCCGGAGTGGCGGGGTCGGAGCTGCTGCAACGGCGCGAGTGGCCGCGAGGGGTCGTGCTGGGGCTCTCCAGAGGGCGAGACCACTACGCGGTGCTCGCGGCGGCGCACGGGGCAGCTTCAGCTGAAACTGTTGAAGACCGACGACCGCGCAGCCGTCTAGTCTACGGCCACACACACACACATAGTGTCCTTACCACCCCTGGACTGCATCTGCGCAGTTTCGTACCGCTGCGGCGCGGTTTTGCAAAAACCGTTCTGCAGCGGCGCGGTTTTGCCCTTCACCCGCAGCCTGGATTGATAGTCATTGTGGGTGTGGGGGCCGCGGGCCAGGACTTTTGTTTGAACAAAGTTTTGACAGTACATTTCTGTCGGGCCTTGGAACAGCTTGTGAGTGGTCACTGAAGACCTTCACAGTTGGTAGCGGCGGGGCAACGATCCCCGGGACATTACGACACCGCATCCGTTGCCCAACCAGCGGAAAGCGAGTGGGGGGAGGACCGAGGGGATAAGAGGGCCCCTCCAGACCGAGGGGGGGGGGCCGGACGGAGAAGCCTCGAGGGGTGACATCGAGTGAGGATGTACGTCGTGTGCGTGTCTAGTGTTTATTAGCTCCGAGTAGAGGGGGCGCTCCGCTGCTAGGGGAAACCTGGAGCGCGGACTAACCCTCGGAGACCCGTGTTTACTTTACAGCCCTTGCCCTGCGAACGCGCACCCCCGGGGCTAGGGCTCTCTAGCCCGTAACCCGATACCGATCATCCGGCCCGCTGGATGCGCTTCTCAGCTCACCGGCCCTGGATGTGAGGTTACCGACTGCACTCCAAGTGCTCCAAGTTCTTCGGTCCCTGGGAACGCGCACCCCCCCCACGCGAGGAGGAGGGGGGGGGGGGGGGGGTGCTCTGCCGCCGCAGGGAGGCGAGAATGGCGGGCCAGGTGGGTGTGCGGTAAGAAGGGAGGTAGGGAGGGGCGATCACGGCGCCGCCCGCGTCGTCGGCCTCGCCTGTGGCGTCGGCCGCCGGGTTCTCTGGCGCCTCATCCTCAACGAGACGAGCCGCCGCCGCCCAACACCTTCGAGGCGGTCCCCCGCTACCGCCCTCACCGCCTCGCTGTAACCCCCGACGCCCGTCGCTGCCGCCACCCTCGCCGCCACCACCCTCGCCTCCTCCGCCTTCCCTCGCCTCCTCCGCCTCCGCCTTGTCGCCTCCGCCTTCGCTTCACCACCGCCAGCACTTTCGCCTCGCAACCTCCGCCTTCGCTTCGCCACGGTCAGCACCTCCGCGCTACCTCGCTCGCCGCTACCGACCGCCACCGCCACCGCCCCTCGTGCCGGCGCCCCTCTCACCCCCGCCGCCGTCATCACCACCCCGTGGCACGTGCGTCGTGCGTGCGTCGCCGACCAAGCTCGCCAGCTCCACCTCTTATACTCCACACAATGGACACACGCCCGAGTGCGGCACGAGGCTCAAGCTGGCTGCCGCCGAAGCTTTGTGGCAACGTCCGCAGCACCAATCTCGTGCCGGCGTTTCCTCTCCCACAGGACGTGGACGGTGTTGCTGCTGACCGCCTCCACCTGAACCTCCCACCAGCACTCCTGGTGAAGGCCAGAGCACTGTAAAAAAGACTGCGCCGGCATTCCTCATCTCTTTCCCGCCTGGGCGGGGCGGTGGGCGGGCACGCGGTGCAGTGCGGCGTGTGTGTGCGAGTGACTGCTACCAGGGACCATGGGCTTGTATTATAGGCGCTCTCAAAAAAAAGACTTCTTTCTGACTCGCAGGACCAGGAGATCGGGCCGAGGGCTCGCCCCGACGGGACTCTGGGACTGGGGCCGGCCGTGTAAGGTGCCTATATGGGCTTCCAGTATCGGACCTTCAAGACATGCGCTTTTGGCCGGTGGCCTCCTCGGACAGGCCGGGGGCCGGGCGAGCCCACATGAGGCGTACCCGTGTGGTACGTGCGTGGAGTACGGTGTCGTGTGTCCGTTAGTTAGCTCCGAGTAGAGGGGGCGTTCTTTCTTTCTATTCAACCTCTCACTCGCTCGTCCGCACCCATCACCGCTCACGGAGTGCTCCGCGTGCCGCACCGGCCGCCGCCAGCCGCCGGCCGCTCACGGTAACGGAACAGTGTTACTACTCCGCAACGTTGAGCTGGATCAAACTGAATAGTGCTCCTGAAAGCCCTCTACAGCTCACGACTAGCAGCTGGTGTGGCTGTATTTGTAGCCATTTTTAGGCTTCAACTGGTCCCAAAATAGTAGCAACACCTCATGAAAATCAGTCAAAAAAGCCCCCTAAAACGATCGGCGCCTGCGGCGGGCCTCCTGGGGCTGCGCCCCAGACCCCCTTGACTGGGGGGACCCCCCCCAAGAGCACCCCCGTCGCCCCCGGGGGCCCGTCGACACCCCAGGGCTTTCTCCCAGGGCCAGTGCGCTACTTGCGGCACGGCGCGCAACGCCTGCTCAATACGCGCACCGTACCATGTGCTGCCGCTATGGAATGCCTGTCTTAAGGCTGCTGCGGCGAAGCGGCGGGCGCGGCATGCCGATGGCAGTCCAGTGCGGACAATGCGGTTGCGCTGAGCCCTGGCTGTCAGGCTGTCAGGTGCTGTCAGGTGATCTGTCAGGCTGTCGGGCACTGTCAGGCGCTGTCCGGGGTTTGCTGTCAGGCTGTCAGACCAGGGCTCAGGCGGTTGCGATGTGTTCTGCTTCAAGATCGTGGCGGTGCTTGGCATGCACTTCTGCGATCCCCATCAGCTCAGCGCAACGAAGCAGCGCAACAAGCTGGCTGCTGCCAACAAGGCCCTATGCTACCTCACGCGCGGATCGTTCAAAGAGGACCAGCGCATGCACAGCCACACAGGCTTCTCTGACGGGCGTTTGTTTGAGCTTGAGGCTATTTGTGAGAACTGTTTGGCTAGACATCGCTGAAGATTGCGCTCAAGAAGCAGCAACAAGAATCGGAAGAGGAGGATGCTGAGGCGGCGATTGCTGAGCATGAGGAGGGGATCGATCCGGATTAGTAGGCGCCCGCTTGCGCGCCGTACTGGGCTGGGTTTTTAGGCATTGTGGGGTTGGCACTCCCATCGACCCTCATGACCTCCTGCGGTCTCTGAGATGGACACCAGTGGGTGTGGGACCACAGCCAGGATACACTCGAAGGCTGGGTAAGCAGTAGAGGTCGATACTCGACGCGTCCCACATGGTCTGTGTCGCTGTCGGCACGCTGTCCTCGACAGGACGTCGAGCGACACCGGTGGCAGTGCCACCCAGGAGTGGTCGGGCGGTCTCCCGTCATGAGAGAGCCACCATGTGATCCGTATGATGATTCCTGACAACCGCCTCAGCCAACTTTTGTCACAGTTCCCGCTCTGAGAGGAGCTGCGGGTCAGTTCGACAGCTGGAGCTGTGTCGCCGGCGTGCGGCGGCCTGCCTCCGGAGGTGCCTCTGAGGTGGACATTTTTTGGTCACCGTGAGAGAACGCGTTCGTATTTTCACTCCGGAACTTCAACTCTGCACGCGCACCGGCCAGGGCTAGCGCAGACCGAGGGGGGGGTCGGTCGGGTTGGCTCGAGGGTCACAACCAACACACCGCACACGCTGCTCGCCGCAGCTGTGAATAAATTAGTATCTCGAAATAAGAGACCAAGCGCCCTCTCCCCGTCTAATCACTCCTCGTCGTCCGAGTGGCTGAGCTCGAGACCGAGACGCTCAGGATTGGGTCGGAACACGAGCTTGTCCATGTCCACGCTCTGGTCGTCGTCGTCCATACGATTAATTAGCTTCGCCGGCGACACACTGTTTGTGTACCCGTTGACGAGCCGCTTGAGCGCGGCCAGAGCTTGTACAAAGCGACGGCAAGCAGGACCAGGCCTGCGACTGCGTAGATGCTCCACATAGATGTGTGGGGTCGGGCTTGCTTGCTCGGGCCTCGGCGAAGAAGTCTCCTTGGCGCTTGGCTGCGTACCACCTTCGTAACTAGTTTTTAAAACCGGCGATTACGAAGCGCCCGTGGCGGTTCGCGAGAAGGAGAGGGAGAGAGAGCGTTTGAGGGGGCTCACGGCAAGGACACCGACCGAGGGGGGGGTCGGTCGTCACACCTCCCGCCGCCGAGAGAGCGACCGACCGGAGGGGGGGTCCGGTCCACCTCGGGGGCAGACCACCGACCGGCGGGGGGGTCCCCACGAACTAGGGGGGGTGGGTACAAAATGACGCTCGTATCACTTGCCTACAATCGCTGTGAATTCCCCAGGGCCTCCAGGGCTCGCACCTCAACCTCTCACAGACCAGCGCACAGCGCCACAGGAGGTATTTTCTTCTCAATAACAAGGCTGTGAACCCAGCCACGTATCGTTGATCACGGTGGCAGCCAGGCCGTGCCACGGCAGACTCTTAGCCCGTGTAAGAGGGCTCTCGCTGATCTTAGACCGCGTAAGCACTCCAGCGTGCCTAGGCACACTTAGACCCGCCAAGCCTCGAGGCTCAGAACTTAGACTACTACCCAACGTACGAGTCCGGCGTCTCTGTGGACTCGGCTCCGTCTGCACACCACTGCAGGAGCCCGCGCCCAGCCACAGCGCACAGGCCCCAGCCCAGCCAGGCCGCCCGGTCCGGCCGCCGCCCGCGCGGTCTGCTAAATAAAAAGTGTAAACCCCTACGCCCTAGGAGCAGAATAAGCACCCCCCACTGCTTCCCGCAGGCGAGAATGGACTCAATTCGAATTAAATGGGTTCGCCCATCTGCCGGCGCCCATCATTCCGCTGCACACCTCCACGCGTCACCGCCTCGCCGTCGCCGCGTCCCGTCCCCTCGCGCGCCTCGCCGCGGGCTCGGCTGCCGCCCGCGACTCCCCGCCCTTGTCGCGGGATCGGCGCTTGCCGCCGGCTCTCTCCCGCGCCGCCGCTTTGGGCGCCGGCGCCAGCACCGCGCCCGCCCCGTCCGAAAAGGCCACCCGCGCAAACCCGTCCGCGGCGGCGGCGGCGGCGACCGCCTCCGTCGGCCAAGGCAGCGCGAGCTGCATCCTCGCGCCGCGCTCTCCAAAGGTGAAGGTGCGCGTGGGCGGCGCGCCGCCGCCGCCGCCGCCGCCGCCGCCGCCGCCGCCGCCGCCGCTTCCGCGTCCGCTTCTTCCGCCGCCGCCGCCGCCCGCGGCGCACACCGGCCCGACGGCGGCGCCGCGCGAGAGGGTCGCCTCCCGGAGGATGAGCGAGGTCGAGGCGGGGGCCGCCAGCCTCTTCGCCAGCTTCTTGCCCAGCGGCTCGGCGCCCCAAGGCGCCTGTGGACGCGTCAGGGACGTGTCAGGGACGCGTCAGGGGACGCGCCTCGACCTCGGCCGCCACGCGCGTGGTTGAGCCACACGTTGACCAGGAAGGTGACGCGCTTGCCCTCGCCGCCAGGCGCGCCCGCGCGCGGCGGCGGGAGGGCGAGGTCCGAAAGGGCGCCGTGCAGCAGCTTGCCGTCAAAGACCAGGTGGCGGCCGAATGTGGGCCGGACGACACACGCCGAGGGGACGGGCCCGGAGAGCGGCTCCTACCGTGGAGGTGTCGTGGAGGTGTCGTGGAGGTGTCAGTGGACGCACGCCGCACGGCGGTGGGGCGGTCTCCGTCGCGAGCAGCGGCGACGGCCGCTCCAGCACCAGCGTCGGCGCCGCCGCCGCTGGGCAGGCGAGGTAGGTGACGGTGGCGAGGTGCGGGTGCAGCAGCAGCCCCTGGTCGGCCTGTGTGGGCGCGTCGCGGCGGTGATGGCGGCGGCGGTGGCGGCGGTGGTGAGACGGCGCCAGTGGTGGTGGTGGTGATGGCGGCGGCGGCGGCGGTGGTGGTGGTGGCGGTAGTTGTGGCGTGGCGGCATGGCGAGCCTGCAAGTCGTAGTCGCGGTCCCAGTGCAGGCCAACGTCGTCGGTATCGTCGATGACGACCGTCCACCACTCGGCGCCCGAGCGCGACGGGTCGTACTCCGCGCCGGCCGCGTGATGCGCAAAGATTTGCAACGCGAGCCGCTCGAGCGCCGTTTTCGGCTTCGCGTTGGCCGCCACCCAAAAAGTGGCTCCGGAGGAGAGCCCCTCGCCCGCGCCGGTCGCCCGCGCCGTGAAGACGGCCTCGCAGTCGGCGATGAGCGGCCCGGGGTCGGCGCCGGAGGGCAGCGCGCCGTCAAAGACCCGGGTCGAGAGGTCGATCGATCCGCCGATGGCGGGCCGGCCCTGTTCGTCGACGTTGATGTCCTCGGAGTCAGAGTCGGAGCCGCCTCCCTGCTCGTCGGAGCCGGAGCCGGAGCCCTCAGAGGAGCCGGAGGACAGGCACATGGACCGCGGCAGGTTATGCACGGCAGCAGTCCGCGCGCACTAGAAGAAAAAAGAAACGGGGTCTTTATGAAAATCCCCCTGTGGTGGCGGCGTGCCGTCCTCCCATCCCGCCCTGGGTTGTCTGTTTTATTTATTCTTTCTGTACATGTTCCATGTAGGTAGGAAAATCATCTCTTCCCTAGGTAGGTAGCGGGGAAGGCAGAATCGATCGCCATCCAGAAATGGATACGACCAAGGCACCTGGGCAGCGCGAGGAGCTCGAGAGATGGATCGGGCTCTCTAGCGCCCTGCTAGCGCCACGCCGGCGGCACCGGCGCTCGAATCCACACGAGTGCCGGTCCGCCTTCCCCACCCGACCCGACCCGCACATAAACGCCACGGAAGGATGAATGTAGGCACAAGTGTTCACCGTGCCCTTAGTGACGAGAGACACGCTCTTTTGCAGCGCCGAACCCTGGACGCGTCCACCCTCCGTCCAATCGAGCCGTCCCCAAAAACACACACATATTCTTCTCTCGTTCCTCTGCCCGTGCCTTGGTCTTGTCGTTGTTTCGCACCCATGTCTGTATGGCAATCGAGGCTGCCTTCCCCACTACCTGTAGTTCACTCGTCACCTCTCCCGCGAGCTCCGTGTAGTAATCTGCGAGTTGGTAGATTTTTTTTCTTTTTTTCCACACATGGCTGACCGGGCGGCGTCGTCCTCCCAAGATCCTTTCAGCGTCTTTGACATTCCGCCCGCTCGCTCCGACAGCGAGAAGCCGCCGTGGCTCGTCGGCAATCAGACAGCCGAAGCCGACAGTGAGAAGCCGTCCTATAGCCTGCAGCCACCCGTCTGCAGCAGCGAGTCCACCTCGGGCGCGGTTTATAAGGAGGGTAATACTCTGATCTGTTCCGACCGTGATCACATCGAGGACGAGGTGTCTGTCGACCAGAACAGCCCGCCGCTGACGCTGACACTACTGCTGGACGACGACGACCTGCTAGCCCTTGTCCTAATGGCCCTGTCCTGGACTGGAGGGCCGACGGGCTTGCTAGCCGCTGGTGCAGTCTGTCGACGCTGGAATGACGCCGCTGGCTCGAACCATCTGTGGAGAGAGCTTTGCCGGCGCGACTACCCGGCGGCCGCGTCGCTGAGTGCGGTCGCCAGCTTCCAGAGCGTTTACGCGCGCCTCGCGCGGCCGACGCAGCGGAGACGGCCTCCGCCGCTCGAGCAGTACCAGTTCCTGGTGCGGATCTGTGCGGGCGACGCGGTGCTGCTCGACGTCTGCAAGCCGCTCTCGGCGACGCCCTACCCGGCGCTCGGCCGCGAGCACCGCTACGTGCACGCGCACATCGACCTGGCCGCCGGCGCCGTGCCAGAGGCCGCGCTGGAGAGCCAGGAGGCGCTCGTCGATTTCCTGGGCGAGATGGAGCCGAGATGGAGATGAAGCCGAGATGAAGCCCAGATGAAGCCCAGATGAGGCCTAGATGGAGCCGAGATGGAGCCAGGAGGCGCTGGTTGATATCTTTGGGCGTTCTGCGCGCGGGCCCCAGCGGCTCTCTAGGACACGGTCGCGACGCGTCCGTGGCAAGTCGGCTAGGCGAGCTCGCGGTGCGAAACACACGACGAGAGAGCCCGTGGCGGCTCACCGTCAGTGCCTTTCGCAGCTCCGACCAGCGTTGCGCGCTGCTGATCGACAGCGGCGTGTCGGAGGCGCCGCCGCACACTCCCAAGATAGCTCCGAGACTCTGCCGAGATAGTGTGTGTGGAGAAGTGGACCTTACCTGACCTTACCTTACGCAGGGGTGCGTGCCGACCGACTATGCCGGCGGGCACGAGCAGCTCGAGTTTGGCGACTTCGAGACGCGGCTCTTCTCGCTCGACGCCGAGCGGCTCGCGCTGCGGGAGGGCGTCGAGCTCAAGGCGAGATCACCCCGAGATCATCCCGAGAGCACCCGAGATCATCCCGGGATTATCCCGAGATCACCCATCACCCGAGATTAGGCGGGCGCCGACCTCGCCTTTCTGGTGGTGCGCACCCCGGCGCCCAGTTGGGACGAGGGCTGGTACCTCCGGCCCGAGCTCTGGCTCAAGGCGCGTGACGGGGCGATTCTCTGTCCTCACACACACACACACACACACACACACACACAACTGTGGCCTGAAATCGCAAGACGGCCGGTGGACAGAGTAGGCACGCAGTCCATCCACACCGCTCGCCCCTGAGCACCGGGCCTCGACTCTTGGCACTGTCATGAATGCTTTGGGGAGAGTGGAGAGGCGGGGGGACCGCCCGGCCCTTGCCCCACACTGGCGTGTGGAGAGGTGTGTGCCTCACCTCACCTGGGGCCTGCTAGGCACACCTGCGGCCGTACCTTAAGGCGCCGCGCGAGCTGGGCTGGGCGCTCGAGCTCTTGCTCGAGGCGAGCGGCTGCGAGGCGGTCGGCGACCCGGTGCACGGCTGGGCGCAGGCCGGCCGGCTCGACGGCCAGCTCCAGCACGAGCTCTTCCTGCAGGCGCTGAACGAGGCGCTCACCATGCACGGGTGAGTCACCCGGTGAGTCAGCCAGGTGATACTGTGGGGTTCCCTTCGGATAAGTCGAGACAGCTGACGCTAGCCGCTTTTCAAATCCCTTTTGTAAGCCTTTTCTCCTCTTTATGTTCTTTTTTCCGCACAACACGGTGCCAGTGCGCGCCAGTCCCGTGCCCAGTGTTGTGCGAGGGAGTTTGGTTTTCTTTTTGAGAGCGCCTTCGTTGTTAATAACAATACTCACGGTCACCGTCGGTCATCTGCTGCAGCCGCACGACATGCACACACCCACACCGCACCGCACCCCGCACCCGCGCGCCCCCCCGCCCCGCCTAGTTGGGAAGGAGGTGAGGAGGATGGAACAGCCCGAGGAAAGGAGCGAAACAAACACGTATGGGAGGTTGAAATCGTGCACCACGCTGTCCGGCGTTTCTCACTTTCCGGGCGCACACGGAATTCTTTTTTCCGCATGCGCTAGCAAGAGGTACAGCCAGGGGTGTGTGGATGGCGCTTCCGCACGAGGCCCTGCTCGCGTCGCGGAGAGAGAGCACGCACCTGAACGTCTTCCACGGCGGTGGTTTCAGCGAGGCAATCGCTTTGCGCGTGCGGGACGCAGCGTGTGAGAACGGCGTCGAGGTGACCATGCACAATCTCGTCGACTTTGAGGCCTTCAGCGGCGGGCCGGCGCAGTCCTCACCCGCCTTGCTTTTGATCACCACGGTCGAGGACGAGCAGCCGTGCCCAGCTTCAGCAGCTTGCCTCCGTTTCCTCCGACGCAAATCGCACGGCCCCAAGACGCTGGACGGGCTTCAGTTCGCGGTACTCGGCCTTGGCGACTCGAACCTCCTCGCCGTCGCGTGGCGGCGCGTGGACTGCTTTGGAGCTCGCGACTGCAACCAGGCGGCTGAGAAGGTAGATTCGTGGCTCAAGCACCTCGGCGGCACGCGCTTCTGCAGGCGCGGCGAGGCCGACGACCGCACAGGCAACACTGAGATCGACGGGTGGCTGGAGAGGCTGTGGGCGGCGCTCCGGCTGAGCGGGAGTGCTGGTGTATGATCACGCGGTGGTCCGTGAGCGCGAATGTTTTTATGGGTTTGTGCGTCGGGCCGGACTCTCTGCACGGTACTGCGTGCGAGATATCTGTTATATCGGAGTGGTTTTATCGAAATCTCCCAGGGAGATTTATATCACACTGGGCAAACCAGCCGATTTCCCTCCCGCTAAATCATCACGGCCCCGTAACACCCTCCGCGCGCGGTCAAAGGCTTCCCAGGGCCGGTCCATGACATGAACCGATAGACCACAAGCAAAAAAAACCGCACCTCTAAGCTTCTCGGGCACCCCGAGGCCCATACGACGCCCCGGCGGGCCCCGGCGGAGGTCCGGCGCGGCGCTCCAAATCCGCACTTCGCGAGCTTCTACGGGCGTTCACGCGGCCTCTCCGCCTCGTGAGGCACACCCCACACCCACCACGAGTCCTGGGGCCGTGGGCGGACCTCTGGCCGCGGCGCCCGGAGCTTTGGTCGTCGAATATCGGCCGCCAACTAGGCCATCGAGCGAACGTGTCCGGAGAGGCTCTCGGATGGGTCCGGCAGCGGTCCCATGGACCCAGAAGCTCGCCCCGGCGGAGCACTCACGGCTCGGCCCCCGCCCCTGGTCACCCAGACGTGCCCTTGGACAGCCGTAGGGGCTCGGATGACGACGTTGGCGCCCGCGACGACGCCCTCCCCGACGACGTCGCATCTGGGGACTACTCGGGCGCGGCGGCGCGGATGATCACATGGATTGGGACTCTGAGCGATGGCAGAGGCCTTTTACTGCAAACGAGGACGCCCCGCGTGCCGCGAGGCCCCGTTGGCCGGGAGTGGTGAGTGGGACCATAAACAAGCCCTATATCCCCTACCGCGACCAGCCCACACACAGCCCAAACCGCTGCCAAACCGGCCCTGGTCACGCAGGCGGGGAGGCTGCCAGGGCGCCCAAACAATCCCTCACGAACGCCACACGGGCCATCACGGCCCGTCCGGCGGCCCGAGTGCCACCCCACACCCGCCCGACGCCCTCAGCCAGCCAGCGCCCACTCTGAGAGGCTTCACCGCCGCCAGCGCGCCGAGCGCGCCGCCCTCTCCTCGCGCCACACGGGCCCCTGGCCGCACGCCCGAGAGGCGGCCCATAATTTGAGTCGAGACGCGCCGCCGGCCAGCCAGCAGCTCGCCCGCCACCCGCAGAGTGCCGCCACCGCCCCCAGCCCGCACTGGAGAGGCTCTCCCGGCCGCTAGCCGCTGTCGCGTCGCCCGGCGGCTGCGCTGGCAGCGTGGCGGTGAGGGCGGTGGGGGAGATGGCGGCGGCGGGCTGGGCAATGGCGGTGAGGGAAGTGGCGGCGACGGGGGCGGGGGTGACGGTGGCGGCGGGCTCGGTGGCGGCGGCGAGGGCGGCGGCGGCGAGGGCGGCGGCGGTGAGGGCGGAGGGGGAGAGGGCGGGGGAGGGCTCGGCGGTGGCGGAGACGGGGGTGGTGGCGAGGGCGGCGGAGGCGAGGGCGGGGGCGGGCTCGGAGGCGGTGGTGACGGGGGTGGCGGCGAGGGCGGCGGTGGCGAGGGAGGCGGCGGCGATGGCGGGGGCGGGCTTGGGGGCGGAGGGCTGGGCCGTGGTGGTGATGGTGGCGGAAGGCTGGGCGGCGGCGGGGATGGTGGCGGAGGCGACGGCGGCGGCGGCTACGGCGGAAGCCGGCTTGGCGGGGGCGGG
>NW_005197967.1:0-13612 GCF_000372725.1 Emiliania huxleyi CCMP1516 | reverse complement strand
GCGACGAAACCTAGACCTGTAGCGTCTCGGAGAATCTCGGGGGGGAGTGAGAATCTCGTACAGGTGCGGCGAAACCTAGACCACGTCCTCCGATCGCTGCTCTCGTCGCCGCACCTCTCGGAGATCCGCACGCCGCAGGGACGGTTCCTAGACACCTCCTAGACACTTCCTAGACACTTCCTAGACATCTTCGGTTCCGCGATTCTTTCCGAGACCTCTCCTCCTACGATGAGTGAGTCGAACGGGGTCAAGTAGGCTGCCTACAGGCCGAGCTCGCCCATCGCTTCTTCAACAGAGGAGATTCCGCAGACAGGCCCGAAGCGGCACGCCGTGGGCCTAATTCTTCAGAGATGGGTGGGGGGAGGGAAACAGCGGCGGCTGTGGCGGAGACAGCGGCAGCGGCGGTGGCGAGGGCCTAGCCTGAGGGGGAGGGGGTGGGGGAGGGGATGAGGACGGTGAGGGCGGCTGGGGCAGCCGGGAAGGCAGCACAGGGAGGCGCGGCGCACCTCAAACTCGAGCGAGTAGCGGGAATATCACCCGCTGCTCCGGCGGGATAGTGCTCCCCCGCCGCCCCCTGGGTCACCCCGAGTGACCTCGCAGCCCACGCCGTGAGGCGCTGCTGTCAGAGGGGTTTATCACCGCCGTATCCACCCCACACTGGCCGCCGAGGGGCCCGGCGGGCTGAGGCGCGCGAGGCGGCTTTCGCTCCCGCGGGGCGGCTCTACCCGTCTCAGCACGGCGTCCCGAGGTGTAGCCGTGTACCTGGCGGCAGGGCCATCACTCACGCGCCTACTCGCGGCACGAGGGAAGGCGTGACGCGACCGCGAGAGGCGAGATGGCTGATGGCGAGACAGTCGTTTGGCCCGTTTGAGGCTGAAAGGATGACCGCGGACGATGAGGGCGACGATTCATCGCGGCTACTGAGCAGGCAAGGTCCGGACCTACAGGATGGAGGGGCGAGTAGTGAGACTCGGGACCATATCTTCGCGTCGAGAGACGAAAATCCGGATTCTTGGCCGCCGGCCGCCGCCGGCCGCCGAGCGGACACTAGGGAACTGCGCGACGACGACGACATTTGAGAGGTGCTGCTTTCACCACCGCCCTTCTGGTGGTGTTTGCCGGTCGGGGGGGCGTCGGCAGCGCCGCCGATCCGCGCGGATGTTGCAAACGGTGGCTCGGGGCACCTATTTCGGCAGCCCCGGGGCGGGAGCCGAGGAGGGGCAGCCGTTGCGGTGGCGCCATCGCAGCTCGGCGGCGCGTGGGGAGCCGAGCGGCTTCCAGCGATCCCGCGAGACAGCGGCCCGCATCCGTCCCGGATGCCGCGCCCACGCTGCCCGACGCAAGCGCCAGATGGGAGAGGAGGTTGGCAGCCTTTCTGCGCTTCGAGGTGCAAGAGAACTCTTGCGGCATTTAGCGGGAGGAAGCCAGGTGGGGTTTAGCCCAATGTGATCGATCTCGACACTCTCGCGGACGGAGAGAGACCGAGAGACCAGAGTGCAGAGAGAGCTCTAGGCCGCGTCGCGCCGTCTGTATCTCTCACAACCAATACGCGCACGTGATGTTACTAATCAGAGAGATCGGCCCGGGGGGTCGGGGGGTTCGGCTTGTTCGCGCTCGAAGGTGTTCTTATAGCACTCTCACAACAACATGTACATGTACATGTGCATGTGCATGTAGTTATAGAGAGAGGGGCGGCTTAGGAGATGTGCTCTATCCTCTAAAGCCGTAGAGCGGAGGTGAGCGGGTGTTGCCCGGGTGAATCCCGGTACTGTATATACGATCGGACCACCGTACCACCGCGCGAGACGCGCGCGACACGGCGAGCATCCACTCCACGCATGTCTCGGCGGTGCAACTCGGCAAAGTGTCATGCTTTCCTCGTTCTCCTGTGAGCTGAGACAGCTCACTACCACTACAAGAGTTGCTGCGTTGCTGCGCGAGCCGCTCTGTCCGCAGCCTGCGCCGGGCCGTGTGTGCGCACTGCGCCGCTCACACGTTCACCAGCTCGGGGAAGTTCAGGAAGAGGTCGTCGCGCTCCATGACGTCGTTGCCGTCCTCGGGCGTCCACAGGAGCTCCGCGGCGAGCAGGTTATCCTCGACGCTCACGTCCGCCGCCAGCGCAGAGATGGCCTCGCGCAAGTCTGCGGCGGTGGAGACCGACGGGAGCTCGGATCCCTGGCGGAGCAGCACGACCAGCGTGGCCACCATGTACGTCGGCTGGCCCGGCGCGGACCGCGTGAGCGCGCCCTGCTCGCTCTCCCACTTGGAGCGCTCCTGCACGACCAGGCGGTTGTACGACGTCTCGACGTCGTTGGTGAGCAGCCCCGCCGTCGTGCTCTCGGTGCGGCCGGCGAGCCAGTCCTTGGACGAGCGCAGCATCGCGAGGCACGAGTCGGAGCACAGCCGCTGCAGGCCCTCGTACGACTGCGTCTCGGCCGACCGCGCCACCGACTGCAGGCGGCCGTACAGCGAGTCGTTTCGGTCGTCGCAGTAGCAGGCGACTTGCAGGCACAGCGCGGCGCCCGCCTTGTCGGACGCCTCGATCCCGCGGGCCGAGCGGAAAGACGTGAGGGCGGCGCCGCCGAGGAAGAGGAGCAGCAGCGGCGCCGGCACGCCAAAGCCAAAGCCAAACGGCGAGAAGCCGTACCCGAAGGGCGAGAAGCCGAAGCCGCCGAACCCGAAGGGCGACATCGGCGGCGCGACGTAGACGTTTGTGCTGCCGCCGTAGCCGCCGCGGTACCCGCCGCCGCCGCCGCCGCCGCCGCGGTATCCGCCGCCACCACTCACCCTGCCGCCGACGCGGCCGCCACTCCTCGCCGCAGAGGCGGGGAGCGCCGTCGCGAGGGCGGCGGCGGCGGCAAGGCCGGCGGCCGGCGCCGACGCGAGCTGCATTTGCGGAGCGACACGTGGTTTCATCGCTGCCGCGGCGGGCAGCACGGCGAGGAGGAGGACTCGGAGAGACTTCATACACACAAGATCAGCGATAAATAAAAGAAATGTGCTACCCACCAACATCCACCCCTCCCTCCCTTGAAACTCACTGCTCCGGCGCCCACCCCACGACCTTCTTGGGCAGCAGCTGGTTCGACAAGTCCTCTCCGTGGCCCAACCGGCCTTCGCGTCCACAGCCCCAGCTCCAAACGGCGCCGTCGGCGGTGAGGGCGAGGCTATGCTCGTATCCAGCCAACGCAGCGACGACGCGCTGTCCTGCAAAGGCCTCGACCTTCTTGGGCACCGGCTGCAGCTGCTCGTCGCCGTGGCCCAGCTTGCCGTAGCCTCCATAGCCCCAGCTCCAGAGAGCGCCGTCGGCTGTGATGGCGAGGCTGTGGGACTCTCCAGCCGACACAGCGACGACGCGCTGGCCAGCCAAACCCTCGATTTTCTTGGGCAGCAGCTGGCTCAGCTCGTCGCCGTGGCCCAACTGGCCAGATCCTCCACCGCCCCAGCTCCAGACGGCGTTGTCGGCGGTGATGGCGATGCTGTGCAATTCTCCCCCCGAGACAGCGACGACACGCCGGTCAGCCAACACCTCGACCTTCTTTGGCAGCAGCTGGTCCTGCTCGTCGCCGTGGCCCAATTGGCCTTGGTATCCCCAGCCCCAGCTCCAGACGGCGTTGTCGGCGGTGAGGGCGAGGCTGTGGCTGCTTCCCGTCGAAACAGCGACGACGCGCCGGCCCGCCAAGGCCTCGACCTTCTTCGGCAGCAGCTGGTTCTGCCGGTCGCCGTGGCCCAACTTGCCAAAGCCTCCACCGCCCCAGCTCCAGACGGCGCCGTCGGCGGTGAGGGCGAAGCAGTGGCCAACTCCAGCCGACACGGCGACGACGCGCCGCCCCGCCAAGGCCTCGACCTTCTTCGGCAGCAGCTGGTCCTGGTAGTCGCCGTGGCCCAGCTTGCCACCGGCTCCATAGCCCCAGCTCCACACGGACCCGTTGGCGGTGAGGGCGAGGCTGTGCCCGCGTCCAGCCGACACACTCACGGCGCGCTCGCCGCCCAGTGGGGAAGGGAGGCGGGTCGGCGTGTTGAGCCGCGTCACGCCCTCACCGTGACCGAGCAGTCCTGGGGCTTGAATGTAGGCCGGCGGGGAGCCGCACGACGAGAGCCGCCCCTCGCCGTCGATGAAGACGCTGTGCCAAGCGCCTGCAGCCGCCCTCACCGGCGGGTTGGACTCGCGCAGCAAGGCCGAACAGCACAGCCACCGCACGGGGCAGCCCTCGCCCTCGGGCTGCGCCGGCAGCTCGAAGCCGCGCTCTTGCGCCCACAAGCGGATGCCCTGCACCGCGAGGGAGGCGTGGAAGAGGAGCGAGACGGCCGCGACGCGAGCGATGTCGAAGGGGTCGCAGTGAGAGAGGACGCGCACGAGGAGGTCCGTGGGGAGGTCGAGGAGGCGGGCGGGTGGCGGCGTGGCTGGCGAGGGCGCGGCGGAGGTGGCGGGGGCGAGGCGGCGCGAGCGGCGCGGCGGGGTGGACATCGCGAGAAAAAGAATTTCCCTAAATCGATGCCAATCATCCGGCCCGAAACATGACCTGTAGGCAAATGATCGGAGTGGGAGTCAGAAACGTGGTCCTTGCGCGAGGGGAGCTCGATAGACTCGAGGGGCCAGGATACGCAGCGAGGAGGACGGAGTTGCGCCGAAAGGCGAAAGAAGCCGCGAGAACAAGGGACCGGCAGGCGGCGGCGTCACAGGACGAGGCAGAAGGGAACGACGCGACAGAGGAGGAAATGACAAGGGAGAGAACGACGAGAGTGGGACGACCGCGAGGTGGCACGGGTCGAACGTGCGGCATTCTGCCACGGCTCGTAGGGGCAGCTGTTGCGGAGGGTGATGCCGTACTTGAGGCAGAGTTCGCGCACGGCGCTGGAGTTGAGGACGACCTCGTTGTCGCAGAACGCAACCCCTCCGCGGAACGTGTGGCCGTCCTTTCCCTCGTTCTCGGCGAAGTACTTGCGCAGGTAGGCAGGCGTCTGGCCCTTGGTCTGCAAGATGTACGGCGTGATGGTGCTGGTGTGCTCGTCGACGACCATGAGTGCGTAGCGGTGCCCATCGACGCCTACCACACCCTTGGGCGACCAGAGGTCGTAGTGCGACGAGCCTCCGAAGCGAGTGGCCAGTGGCCGGCCGGTGCTGCGCCGCGCGTGGTACTTGGCGTTCGCCTGCAGCGCGGCGTCGTCGAGGCCCTCGTTGCGGTCCATCTTGGAGAGGTCTGGCACGCCGTCCGCGATCTTGCTGAGATCCTTTAGCGCGTCGCCGGAGATGCACAGGGCGTGCCGCCAGAAGGTGCCATCCGTCGGGCGCCGCCCCGGCTTGCCGCGCACGATGGCCTTGGCGGCGTTGGCGCCGACGGATGCGCCGAGCGGCATCAGGTGGATGTTGAAGTCCTCCCCGAAGTAGATGGTCTGCCCGGAGGGGTAGTTGAGGCGTGATGGGCAGAGGTCGAAGCGGACCACGATGTTCTGCGCCTTGCACTCCTTGACGCTGACGAGAGGCATGGCGAGTCCGGGCGCGTACAGCGCGTTCACCCACTCGGTGTTCACAACCTTGGTGTCCTGCGGCTTGGTCGGGTCAGCCAGCGCGAAGGCGTACGCGGTGCCGACGCCCTTCGCCTTGAGGTAGTCGTTGTTTGCGCAGCGGATGTAGATGGGCTTCTCGGGCTCGCGCCACCCGTGAGGGAAGAAGTCGGGCGTCGGGAACATGTTCATGCCCGCCTTGGAGTCGACGCCAGCAGCATACGATCCCGGCATGTTGGCGGTCGTGTCGTACGCGTCGACGACCTTGACATGCCCGACAAGCGCGTGTGCCTGCATCGCGTCCATGCGCGCCACGTACATGGCGAGCATGATGCACGTGTACGAGAGGACTAGCGGGACCGTCTTGGGCACGTCGATGTTATTCACCGCGCGGAACATGTCGCCCGCGACCTTGCGGTAGATCGGCTGGAGCGGGTCCTCCTCGATGGCGTACTCTGCTCCGCCACCTGAGCCAGTCGCCGGCCCGGTGGACAGCTCGAGGGGTAGTGCGGTGACGGACTCGACCATCACGCCCATGTTCGAGGGCTCGTCCACGGCGTCGGCCACAGGCGTGCCGATCGAGGCAGGCGAGCCCATGTAGACCGGAATGAGGCACGCGAGCAGGACGAGTAGGATGGAAGCGCCGATGTACGGGCGAGGCAGCGCGGTGACGAACGAGGTGAACTTGACCCACAGCCCGCCGCGCGCCCGTGCCTCCGCCGCATGGCATGTTTACACCGGCGGTCGTGTCGTACGCGTCGACGACCTTGACATGCCCGACAAGCGCGTGTGCCTGCATCGCGTCCATGCGCGCCACGTACATGGCGAGCATGATGCACGTGTACGAGAGGACGAGCGGGACCGTCTTGGGCACGTCGATGTCATTCACCGCGCGGAACATGTCGCCCGCGACCTTGCGGTAGATCGGCTGGAGCGGGTCCTCCTCGATGGCGTACTCTGCTCCGCCACCTGAGCCAGTCGCCGGCCCGGTGGACAGCTCGAGGGGTAGTGCGGTGACGGACTCGACCATCACGCCCATGTTCGAGGGCTCGTCCACGGCGTCGGCCACAGGCGTGCCGATCGAGGCAGGCGAGCCCATGTAGACCGGGATGAGGCACGCGAGCAGGACGAGTAGGATGGAAGCGCCGATGTACGGGCGAGGCAGCGCGGTGACGAACGAGGTGAACTTGACCCACAGCCCGCCGCGCGCCCGTGCCTCCGCCGCATTGCGCGCCGCCGTCTTGGCCTTGAGGATGGCGGGCGTGTCGGTGGGGTTGGAGTCGGGGAAGGTGTCCTCGACCTGGTCGGTGCCGACGCCAGCGACAAAGCCGCCGACGATGCCGTCCGGGTCGAACGTGCGGGTGACAGAGTCGGCCAGCGCCGCCCGCACCTCCTCGTGGTCGGTCGCGGTGGAGTCCGACTTCTTGAAGGGGTCGTGCGGGAGGGTGCGGCCGGGGGACTTGGCGCACACCTTCTTGTACGAGGACTGGGCCATGCGCACCTTCGTCTCGTGGTCGATGCGGTCGGGGAGTTCCTCGAGCACCTTGGCGACAGGGACCCCCTTGCAGATGAGGTCGCCGATGCACTTGCCACCGTGCAACCCATTGCAGTGGGGGCACGGCTTGCGCCCAGCGGCTGCGCGGCCGCCGCGGTCCCCGCCGCCCTTGTCGGACTTGATCTGCGCCTGGAGAGCGGCGACCTGGGACTCGGCGGCCGCGAGCTTCTCCTTGAGCACGCCTTGCGAGGCAATCTCCGCCTCGAACGCCGCCTGCGCAGCCGCCTTGGCCTCGTTGGCGCGGTCCGCGTTGTCTTGGTCGAGGATGCCCTGCATCGCGAGCGTGGACGCCTTGAGGCCGTACGTCTTGCCCGATTGCGCGGCGAGTTGGCGCTGTATGCCGATCTGCACGCGCATGTTTGCGCCGAGCGTGGCCCCCTTGGCGGCGATCCTGTGAAGGTCTTCAGTGACCACTCACAAGCTGTTCCAAGGCCCGACAGAAATGTACTGTCAAAACTTTGTTCAAACAAAAGTCCTGGCCCGCGGCCCCCACACCCACAATGACTATCAATCCAGGCTGCGGGTGAAGGGCAAAACCGCGCCGCTGCAGAACGGTTTTTGCAAAACCGCGCCGCAGCGGTACGAAACTGCGCAGATGCAGTCCAGGGGTGGTAAGGACACTATGTGTGTGTGTGTGGCCGTAGACTAGACGGCTGCGCGGTCGTCGGTCTTCAACAGCCCCCCATCCTCGCATCGGGTAGCGAGGCTGAGGATCTGAAGAAGCTAGACGACTCCTACATCTCCTACTATCGCGCGCACAATTGCGCAGCCTCCTCAAGGGTGGAGGACGAACATACAAGTGACTCGGGGAGCTCCAGGAGCGCCCATACTGCCGGTTGTCGACTACATTTGATGAAGGGGAAGTCGGCGTTTCCCCTCTGTGCCGTCCTAGGCGGTGTCGTTCATGATCTCCTTGCGGAACGACTCGAACTCCTTGCGCGGGAGCGGCTTGGTGAAGAAGTCGGCGAAGTTCTTGAGGCTCTCGACGTACTCGACCTTGACCTCCCCGGACTCGACGAGCTCGCGAATCTTGAGCTCCTTGCGCAGGATGTGCTTCGTCTTGTCGTGCATGACCGGGTCCTCGGCGACGCGCAGCGCGGCCGTGTTGTCGATCTTGATGATGGTCGGGCCCTTGGGCTTGTAGCCGAGCGACGCGAGGAGCGAGCGCAGGTGGACCGCCTCGCAAGCCGCCAGCGTGCCGGCAGAGATCTCGGCCTCGAATGTCGAGAGTGAGATGTGACCCTGCTTCTTGGAGAAGTACGAGACGATCGCGGTGCCGATCTTGAAGGCGCAGCCGGAGGTGCTCTGGCGGGTGCACCAGTTCGCGTCGGAGCAGCCGAAGAGCTTGGGGTCGGCGACGCGCTCGTAGTGGAGGCCGAGGTCCTGCGTGCCGATGAGGTAGATGAGGCAGCGCTCGGCGGCGGCCTCGATGTTCGCGTCGGGCCAAGCCATGCAGCGCGCCAGCTGCGAGACGGTGTACTGGATGTCGGGGCGCGCGTTGGTGGCGAACATGAGGCTGCCGATGATGCACTGGCAGCGCTGGAGGAGCTGCGGGTCGGGCGCGGTCTTCTTCTCGGCTGCGCTGATGACGATGGACGGGAGGTCCTTGTCCGCGGGCACCTTGTAGCCCGCGTGCGTGACGCCTGACGGGAAGAAGCGCGCGCGCAGCGTGTCGATGTACTTGCTGGCAGACAGCTTGAAACCGGTCTGCGTCTTGGTGATGTTGAGCCCGAGGAACTCGTGCACCTTTCCCTCGTGGACCTTGAGCGGCTTGCCGACGTGCTTGTTGAAGTGCTCGATGTACTCGTGCGCGAGCGCCCTGCCAGCGGTGGTCCCGGAGTGGAAGATGCCGAAGTCGTCCACGTAGATGACGACGATGAGTTTCGTGCTGTTGCGGGTGAGGACGAAGCAGCTCGGGTCCGCCTCGGACTGAACGAGCCCAGGAAACGCCTTGTTGATGGACTTGACGTGGTTCCACCAAGCGTTACCTGCGGATGGTGCGCCGTAGAGGTTGCCGACCTCGCACACCATGTCCTTCTCCTCGCCGGTGATGGGGTCGATGTAGCAGTACTCGGGCTTGCCCTTGAGCCCCTTCGGCATCTCGCAGTACCAGGTCTCGCCCTCCCCGCGCTCCGCCCAGGTGTACGCCATGGGCTGGTCGCACGTGATGAGTTCCATGTCCTCCTGCGCGGCCACGTTGAGCACGGTGCGGGTCGTGCCGTAGCGGACGACGCTCGCGAAGGTCTTGGTGAAGTCGACGCCGGGCCGCATCAGGTTGCCCATGACACAGCCGCGCCACTTGCACCGGCCGTCGGACTTCCGGGAGGCGATCTCCTTCAGCGGGAGGACGCGCACCTTGGCGGGGCGGCGCATGGGCTTGAGTGTGCCGTTCTGGATGAGGCCGAGGAACTCGGTGTCATACGCCTTGTACCACGCGTCGCGCAGCTTGGGGTCGCGGATGTTGGCGATGTCCTTGTAGTGCTTGGGCACGATGTTGTCCGGCATGGGCATGATCTGGCCGTCCACGCTCGACATGTACGCGACGCACTGGTCCGTGGTGTTGCGGTAGACCGACGACGATGGGGATGCGGCCGCCGCAGCCGCCCAGATGCCGAAGGGCGTGGCATTGGCGGCGAGGCGGGCGTTGAGCATGTTGTTGTACTCGCCCGTCGAGACGCCGCCGCGGCTGCGGGTGGTGCGCGGCGCAGGCGCACCCGCTGCGGGCGGGTTGACGTTGCCGTCGTTGGCCGGGTCTGGCATGATCACCACCTCCTCGTCGAGGGTCAGCCCCCCGGCGTGGTTGTCGGTGGTGGGGAGGAAGACGGAGTCGCCGCGGGTCACGTTGTTGTCGAGCGTAGCCTTGTCCGACTCGTCGGGCGTCTCGTCCGCGGTCACAGGCTCCGGCCACGCGCCCTCGATGTCCGTCGGGGTGAGGTCGGAGGTAGGAGCACGGTACTCGATGCCGTTCCAGAGCTCGTTGACGCAGAATGTCGCCTGCGTGGTGGTGCCGATGTGCCCCTTGCGCGGACCCTCGGTGATGACGTACTTCCAGCCGGGCGAAGTGCGCGAGATGCCGAGGAAGGCCGCCATCTCGCCCGTGGGTGAGACACCGTTCGCCACAAGGTGGGAGGGCGACTTGACGATCATCTTGCACGCCCACGGGTAGAACATGTTCATCTTGGGGCGCTGCCCGGTCTTGAGCTCGTACGCTGACTTGCCGGTGTCGCGCACGGCGAAGGTGGCGTTGGCGATGGTGGCCGCGTACACCCAGGCGTAGCCCCAGTACTGGTAGAGCTGGGCGGCGCCATGCCCCCCTGCGCGTGCCATCATCTCCCGCACGATCCTGCCGCAGGTAGCGTTCGCACGCTCGCACGCCCCATTCTGCCACGGCTCGTAGGGGCAGCTGTTGCGGAGGGTGATGCCGTACTTGAGGCAGAGTTCGCGCACGGCGCTGGAGTTGAGGACGACCTCGTTGTCGCAGAACGCAACCCCTCCGCGGAACGTGTGGCCGTCCTTTCCCTCGTTCTCGGCGAAGTACTTGCGCAGGTAGGCAGGCGTCTGGCCCTTGGTCTGCAAGATGTACGGCGTGATGGTGCTGGTGTGCTCGTCGACGACCATGAGTGCGTAGCAGTGCCCATCGACGCCTACCACACCCTTGGGCGACCAGAGGTCGTAGTGCGACGAGCCCCCGAAGCGAGTGGCCAGTGGCCGGCCGGTGCTGCGCCGCGCGTGGTACTTGGCGTTCGCCTGCAGCGCGGCGTCGTCGAGGCCCTCGTTGCGGTCCATCTTGGAGAGGTCTGGCACGCCGTCCGCGATCTTGCTGAGGTCCTTTAGCGCGTCGCCGGAGATGCACAGGGCGTGCCGCCAGAAGGTGCCATCCGTCGGGCGCCGCCCCGGCTTGCCGCGCACGATGGCCTTGGCGGCGTTGGCGCCGACGGATGCGCCGAGCGGCATCAGGTGGATGTTGAAGTCCTCCCCGAAGTAGATGGTCTGCCCGGAGGGGTAGTTGAAGCGTGGTGGGCAGAGGTCGAAGCGGACCACGATGTTCTGCGCCTTGCACTCCTTGACGCTGACGAGAGGCATGGCGAGTCCGGGCGCGTACAGCGCGTTCACCCACTCGGTGTTCACAACCTTGGTGTCCTGCGGCTTGGTCGGGTCAGCCAGCGCGAAGGCGTACGCGGTGCCGACGCCCTTCGCCTTGAGGTAGTCGTTGTTTGCGCAGCGGATGTAGATGGGCTTCTCGGGCTCGCGCCACCCGTGAGGGAAGTAGTCGGGCGTCGGGAACATGTTCATGCCCGCCTTGGAGTCGACGCCAGCGGCATACGATCCCGGCATGTTCACACCGGCGGTCGTGTCGTACGCGTCGACGACCTTGACATGCCCGACAAGCGCGTGTGCCTGCATCGCGTCCATGCGCGCCACGTACATGGCGAGCATGATGCACGTGTACGAGAGGACGAGCGGGACCGTCTTGGGCACGTCGATGTCATTCACCGCGCGGAACATGTCGCCCGCGACCTTGCGGTAGATCGGCTGGAGCGGGTCCTCCTCGATGGCGTACTCTGCTCCGCCACCTGAGCCAGTCGCCGGCCCGGTGGACAGCTCGAGGGGTAGTGCGGTGACGGACTCGACCATCACGCCCATGTTCGAGGGCTCGTCCACGGCGTCGGCCACAGGCGTGCCGATCGAGGCAGGCGAGCCCATGTAGACCGGGATGAGGCACGCGAGCAGGACGAGTAGGATGGGAGCGCCGATGTACGGGCGAGGCAGCGCGGTGACGAACGAGGTGAACTTGACCCACAGCCCGCCGCGCGCCCGTGCCTCCGCCGCATTGCGCGCCGCCGTCTTGGCCTTGAGGATGGCGGGCGTGTCGGTGGGGTTGGAGTCGGGGAAGGTGTCCTCGACCTGGTCGGTGCCGACGCCAGCGACAAAGCCGCCGACGATGCCGTCCGGGTCGAACGTGCGGGTGACAGAGTCGGCCAGCGCCGCCCGCACCTCCTCGTGGTCGGTCGCGGTGGAGTCCGACTTCTTGAAGGGGTCGTGCGGGAGGGTGCGGCCGGGGGACTTGGCGCACACCTTCTTGTACGAGGACTGGGCCATGCGCACCTTCGTCTCGTGGTCGATGCGGTCGGGGAGTTCCTCGAGCACCTTGGCGACAGGGACCCCCTTGCAGATGAGGTCGCCGATGCACTTGCCACCGTGCAACCCATTGCAGTGGGGGCACGGCTTGCGCCCAGCGGCTGCGCGGCCGCCGCGGTCCCCGCCGCCCTTGTCGGACTTGATCTGCGCCTGGAGAGCGGCGACCTGGGACTCGGCGGCCGCGAGCTTCTCCTTGAGCACGCCTTGCGAGGCAATCTCCGCCTCGAACGCCGCCTGCGCAGCCGCCTTGGCCTCGTTGGCGCGGTCCGCGTTGTCTTGGTCGAGGATGCCCTGCATCGCGAGCGTGGACGCCTTGAGGCCGTACGTCTTGCCCGATTGCGCGGCGAGTTGGCGCTGTATGCCGATCTGCACGCGCATGTTTGCGCCGAGCGTGGCCCCCTTGGCGGCGATCGCGTCGAGGATGTATTCCTCGATCACCTCGTCGGGGAGGTGCCACTGGGAGTCCTTGAGCAACTTGTTCGCCTGCTCGATGCCCGTCTTGAACTTGGCGAGGCTCGCGGACGTGAGGTCCTTGAGAGCGTCGGGGGAGTACGCCTTCTCGAGATCCGCGCGCAGCGCCTTCGTGCGCACGTTCTTGGAGTTCGTGTCCTCCGACTCGATGAGCGACTTGATCGCCGCGATGCCCTTCTTGATGTCGTCGTAGTGGTCGGCGTCCTCGTCCGCCAACATCTCGGCGAGCGTGTCGTCGTCCTTGACGGCGTTCTGCAGCGCACCGTAGAGTTGGCGCGACAGAGTCACCGACAGGTCCTTGAAGAACTTGTCGATCATGGCCGGGATGAGGCCGTCCGCAGTGCCGATGTTCTTGTAGCGCACGTGCAGCGCGACCGCCTCGGCCTCGCGCTCCGCGCCCGGCCGGATGGTGCCCACCTCGATGATGTCGAGGAGGTACTTGTGTTGCTTCGCCGCGGTCCGCAGGTTGCGGAACCACTCGTTGAACTCCCGCTCGGAGCTCTGTTTGTAGGCCGGAATCACCAGCTTGTCCGTCGACGACATGTTGTCGTAATGTCCCGGGGATCGTTGCCCCGCCGCCACCAACTGTGAAGGTCTTCAGTGACCACTCACAAGCTGTTTCAAGGCCCGACAGAAATGTACTGTCAAAACTTTGTTCAAACAAAAGTCCTGGCCCGCGGCCCCCACACCCACAATGACTATCAATCCAGGCTGCGGGTGAAGGGCAAAACCGCGCCGCTGCAGAACGGTTTTTGCAAAACCGCGCCGCAGCGGTACGAAACTGCGCAGATGCAGTCCAGGGGTGGTAAGGACACTATGTGTGTGTGTGTGGCCGTAGACTAGACGGCTGCGCGGTCGTCGGTCTTCAACACTTCTCGAGGTCCGCGCGCAGCGCCTTCGTGCGCACGTTCTTGGAGTTCGTGTCCTCCGACTCGATGAGCG